>NC_134276.1:200256625-200529125 GCF_949628215.1 Phalacrocorax aristotelis
AGGAAGGTAAAATTCTTTATATCTTTACAGAGAGACCTTCTCTTCTTTTTGAGTTTGCTTATTTACTTTGAAAAGTGAAGCTTTAAGTAAAAAGTGGGTAAATTCTATGGCAGTGCACTGATTCAGTGTACTTCATAAAGAATTGCCAACCAATAATATTCAAGGCAACAACGGAGTTTTGGTTTTAGTTAAAATAAAATGCTTCAGTTGTTCTAAAAGTTGATGTTAAAGGAATAAGAGAATAATCTCTGAATGGACATTATTGTTTAGATCTGTTAATTTTGACATAAATATGAGTTGAATAGGTGTAAAAGAATAGCAGCAATAAAAGCTTTTTTTAACAATGTTAAAAACGTGAATTACATTCAAGAGCTATGTGAATTTTCAGAGGAAGAGCAGGGGAGCTTAGTACTAAGCTAGCTCTTCAACTTTATTTAACTATTTACATTTTCAACAAAGTAGTTAAAAGGCTCTGTATGTCTCTTTATAACAATCGGTAGCATGTCTTTAACAACCATAGCAAGCATCAGAAAAAATGCAAGGGAATTGCAATTTTCTTCCGTCTTTCTTGAGAAGAAGGGATCAGTGAAGACAGGTCAGGTGATGCAGTTTCATGGTTAAAGAAAAACAACATTTTAGTTAGATTTAGTGAGAGATTTGCTATCTTTGCATTTACTAATCTTAGGCCATGTTTGAAAAACAGGTTTAAATTAGACACATACTTCAATGATTTTTTTTAATACCTCGTTATGTTCCCATAAGGTTGACCGTCTATTTAATAGGGAAGGTTTTGCTATTGGTTTGCATTAAGCAGAAAATTATTGTATTTGTGACAAAGAAAGAGAAGAGAAGAAAGAGAGACTGAGTATGTAAAACATGCATATTTAATTGTCACATTATAATTTGGAGAGTGAGTTCAGTCCTTCAATAACAGAAATCTTATCTGAATCTAAGTGGCAGAGAACTGCAGATATCTGAAACCATGGGATCAGGAACTTAGTTCTCACACAGTAGTTCAGTAAAAGTATTTATTTGCAGAGTACTTAAAAAATATAAAGAGGTTGTTTGATACATGTTCGTGCAACAGGCTTTTTTCAAGGTCAGTAACAGTAAGGTCCTTTGGGCTGTCCACAATTCTCTTAATGCATAGTCAAAATACATTTAGAAGGAAGCTGTTTACCATTCAGTGACCAAAGATAAGTCACGTTGCTTCATTGCATTATACATGCCTGGTGCTCTCACCAGTGAGTGCTTTTGTTGGTTATTACAAACCTATAGCTATGATGTGTTACTCGTAGATTCTGCCTTTTCGCTGATCTTTCTGTAACAGATTTAAGCTACCAGTTAGTGGTCATTTTTTCTAGCTATTATTAATTTAGCTGGGTTTTTTTCTGACTTTAGTTGCCTGCTAATGACATTTTAGATACAGTTTGACATAGATATAGTCTGAAAAGCTGTATGTGTTTTTGGTTTAACGTGAAAGCTTTCATAAGTTATGAGAAATCCTCACCCTGTAAAACAAAATCCACAAAGTTGTTCTCTGACAGCTGTGCTAACCTATCCAATTATTTGCAAAGCCAAACATAAAAAAAAGCAAGAGAGTGACAGTGGAAATATGCTGCCAATACAAAACATTTTTATACCTGTCTGTATAACTGATGTGTTGTCACAACATCCACATTATCATTCTGACCGAATATTATTTATAGACTTTACACTAAAATGCAGAAAAAGCATGAAGGAGAAACACTTAAAGATGCAGTTAGTGCCACTTTGTGTCAAAGGCAACTCTGCAGTTTTTATAAGAAACTGGCACCAATATAATATCCTATCAAAATGTTTCTGCCATTTTTTTCAAGAAATCCTAGCTATAGATGACCAAGAGATTAAATCAACTTTTGTGAAATGACTCCATTCTCACTTTGATCTTTGAAATATTGAGATTAAAAAAAACCCCAACACTTTTCTGTTGATATGCAAGAAGCCCAAATATCAGAACTAAGGTTGGGTTATAATAAACTAGAGCTCTTTATAGCATGTACTAATAAAATGTTTATTTTTATGATGTGGGTGTGTAAGATTGTTTCTTTGCACTGAAATGCCTACAACTGATGTGGTAGATAAGTACGTTTCTGTCACTTAGCAACCTTCACTGGTTCGGAAAAAAAATTTTGGGGGTATCTGGAGTGCTATTATTGAAAGTGTCTGGAGTTTAGCAAATTACCAAATCATTCAGTAGTGAGTCATTACCTGAGCTACGGTGATGCAATATACTGGATTTGACAGCAAGAACAGAAATAACTAACTTGCATACATGGATAATTTGGGAAGGTGAGTTATTTTAAAAAATTAGGAAAAAAATCAGAACATGAAATAGCAAACAAACCTGAAATAAATCCAAATATGGCAAATTACTTTCATTATGGTAAATAGACAAAGAAAAAAAGGGATGTGAAATCATAACTATGAGTGCATTTCTGTCTTGGAGATTACATAAATTATTAATCAGATCTCTTCTGGGTTAGGTCTAGTTTCATTTTGTGTATCAAGTGAAAGGGACACTGAGTTCCAAAGCATCCAGAAAAAAACTGCTTTTGACACATAACCGATGACATATGCAATTACTTTACAATTGATTCAGAGCAAGGAAAGAATAAACGACTTGTTTGGGAATCGTTTCCATTTTGTCATTTTTTGCTCTGATTGCCTTTTATTGGTTTTCCTTCAGTGACATACCACAGTTTGATACCTTACACATCACACAGGTGTTCAGAAGCGTAGTGTCACAGCAACCTCTTTTTTTTTTTTTTTTTTTTGCCACTGCATGGTCTTTTCCAGTCCTATATCAGGTAGTTTCCCTGCACTGAGTTCTCTAGGAGAGAAGAATCGAGATATCCTATACGTGTCTGTATATACACTCAGCAACTGCCCATTTGAGAGAAAAATGATCATTACAGGTCTGGCAACTTTCAGGGAGTGTGCTCTAAAGCCACCTATGGATTTACTACATAAATCATTATTTCCATCAACATTTTAACACACACCAGAGATGTGAGGACATGTGTATATGTCTTCCTGGAATTTTCTGGAAATCTTACCACTTCTTCACAAACCTTGTTGTAGGAGAAGAAAGAGGCAGTATTGTCTTGAGCTAGAGTACAGAGTTAGCTTCTAAGAGCTGACTTCTGTTGCTAACGAAGCCAGTAAATTTTCTGAACAGCTCTTTCACAGGTGTTTCAATGTCTCATGTTGCCTTAGTTTCTGCTGGAACCATGAATTGTTAATGGTTTTTCTGTAAAGATCTAGAGCTTTTTGACGAAATGTTCTGTTTGAAGGTGAGGCAAGGCACAAACATTTTGCAAATGTTTTGTTAAGAACTCCTCTCAATGATAGGGCAGTGAGTGCAGTTGTGCTTGGCCTAAGCTGGTCCCTGAATTGCTAAAGTCGCTATACAGCAATCTGGTTAATCAGTGAATAGTAGGAAATTTCCCCAGGAAAAAAAGAATCTTGACAAACTAAGCAAAGCTTCAGATTTAGAAGCTAAAAGTTTCATCTAGAGCTGGTACGACGTACTGACAACGTGGTTTGCATTCTCCCATTTGCCAGTTCAACTGTTGGCTCTTTAGAGTAGAATTAAGTGGTGTTTCTGGTATCATTATGCCGTCTTTCAGAAAGCAGCTAACTTTGTGTAACCAGGACATCCCTCAAACAAATCATTGCCTTCCTGAATGGAAATTAGAAACTATTGGTTTACTGTAACTGACAGTATACAAACGGTAGCCTATGAACCTGGTGGACTTTTCTGAGAAGCAGACAAGCTGTCTCGTAAGTGATATACTGAGGAGCAGACAAGGGATGACATTTCCAGTGGCTTTTCTGGTCAGCTGAAATGCATTGTTCATCATGAAACACATTCTGTTTCTAGCTTCTAGAACAGGTTTTTAGAAGGGTACAGAAAGAAAGGGTATTAGGAGGTAGAACAGACAACAGTAACTTACAAAAAGGAGCAATTACATTTACTTTGGAAGATTACGAAGGTGGATCAGTGATTTACTAGAAATCTCACTGGTAAAATTGTTATTCCTTTGGGATTTTCAGCTTTGGGTTGTTTTTTTTTTTTTGGGGGGGGGAGGTGGGAGGCAGGACAAGAGGTGGCAGGGTGGCAGGGAGTTCTGAATTATGGAAGGGCCATTTTTTCATTAGCCAGGGGACATATTTGATTCTGAGGGTGTCACCTCCATGCGCATCCTGCAAAATTATGTCCATGCTGAAGGATGCCTTTAGATACAATGTTTGTCTCTCACAGAACACTATGCTCATGAAGTTCAAAAATTGGAAACACAAAGTCCTGCATCTGCAGAGGAATAACTCCATGCATCAGTGTGGACTGGGGGCTAACTGTTTGGACAGCAGCTTTGCAGAAAAGGACTTGGGAGTCTTGGTGGATGTCAAAGTGACCATGAGCCAGCAATGTGTTCTTGCAGCAAAGAACGCCAGCAGCCTCCTGGGCTGCATTAAGGAGAGCATTGCCAGCAGGTCAAAGGAGGTGATCCTTCCCCTCTACTCAGCACTGTTGAGACACATCTGGTGAGACACACATGGGCTGTGTCCCATGCTGGACTGCCACAACAGGTAGTAAAAGACAGACATGTCCATCTTTCTCTCCACTACAAAAGAGATACAGACATACTGGACACAGCACAGCAAAGGGCCATGACGATGATTAAGGAGTTAAAGCATCTGTTGTACAAGGGCAGGCTGAGAGAGCTGGGACTGTTTATTGTCATAAAGGGAAGGATCAGGGAGAGGATTTGTGGATCCTGATGGGTGGGGACAGACTATGCTCAGTAATATACAGTGAAAGGACAAGACGCAATAGGTACAAATTGAAATACAGGAAATTCCATTTAAACATAAGAAAAAAAATATGTTACTGTGAGGGCGATCATACACTGGAACAGGTTGGGGAGTGACATCATGCAGACTCCATCCTTGGAGATACATAAAACCTGTCTGGACAAGGTCCTGAGCATCCTGCTGTAATTGAGCAGGGAGGCTGGACTAGGCAATCTCCAGAGGTCTTTACCAACTTCAACTATTCTCTAAAAAGTAATGGAATAATGCTAAATTAAAAAAAATAATAATTAAGCAATAAAAGTTGGATGCTGTCTTCCCTCTTTTAGGGTAATTGACTATTATCTAAGACTTTGAGTAACATTTGTGCTTTCAGACAGCATGATGAGGGCTAGGTACCTCAGCAGGATCTGAACATAAAGTCAGCAAATGGGTGCAGCTTAAGAAATAACTAGTAGATAGCCACTTGAAAATGCTGAGGACGAGGGTAACTCCTGTCCTGTCATTAGGACTGTAAGTGGTTTTCTATCCACCTGGGTCTTTATCCCAGATCCTACTCCTGAAGGTTGTCACCTATAATCCTTCCTTCTAACCAACTATTTTGTTTGGAGGAGAATGAAGTGGTGGTGATAGGACAGATGCCACACCATGTCCTCAAGGCATCCTAGTGATTACAACAGTTGTTCAGGATGTACGGGAGCTCAGTTCAGTTCTCTTCTCTGCTGTGGGCAAGTCTGCATCAAGCAATGGTTCTATAATGGGGCACTTACAATCCCCTTGTTGAAACAGTGTCACTGTACATATACTAAATCAAGACTTACAGGGCAGGAGAAAGTATAAAAGTGAAACTTATTCCATAGCTAACTATTTCTGTGGGTACTCACCTTGAGAGGAGACCAGTCTTTTCTTGCCTGATCCCAGGACAGTTACTGTAATTTTAACAATTATTGTATATTGTGCTTAATTATGAAAAAGACAGGCCATTGAAGAAGACTTATATCAGAAAAGTTTGATTTACTTGGTCTTAGCTTCCATGCGTTGTCTGTGGATTGGATAATACCTAATGTAAGTACATAACTTTCATGGCAAATTTGCATATAATATATTGCATATCTTGAGATAACGTGTGGCATTGACTTTCTGACATTGAATCAGTTTCCACCCAACACATAGCTATTTTATTCTGAATAGTTACATCTAGGACAGGTTTCATTAAATGAACCAAAAATAAAATTGTTACATTAGTATTCACAACAATGTTTTCTGACAAGATCAAAGAAATGTTACAATTAATACACTGCTATTCATCCTCTGAACTCTCTCTTTCTTCATCCTATCCAGACCAAATTTGTTTCCCTTCTATTAACATAGATATTTAATTAGGAAAGTGAGGTTACTGGAAATAAAAATTTTCTTACAAAAATAATTTTCAGCTGTCCAAAACTTGTTTGCCTTCTCCCCTACACCTTCATTTTTAACTCTTCAAAAACTACAAGTTTAGAAATTAGAAGTCAGATGCTTCTTCACTGTATTTGGGATTATCACGATCTGAATTAAGCAGTATCATGTAGTGTTTATGCCTAGTGCTTCTGTATATAAACTGTGTTTGCGTATAAACTATACTTGCTCCTTACACAGCACCCATACCTAACCCTGGAGCGGGGACATGGACATGCTGCGTTCTGCCAAACCTGTAGCCCTGCACCACTGGTGCCAGCCCTAATGGGGACCCCCCCACCTCTGCCTCAGCTTGGTGGGGTCCTGGGTTTTCAGAGCAGGACTTGGTGGGGATGAGGGGTGGGGACCTGGCATGGTGTCAGAAAGGGCTGGCAGAGTCAACTGCCCAAGGATCCTGGATGTTGTGGTGGCAGCCGGCTGGCTGGCTGGATGTAGGAAGACTATCCTTTGCGAACCTTGGCCAGAGGGGTTGTAGAGGTCTCCATCTGTGGAGATGCTCAAAACTCAGTTGGACATGGTCCTGGGTAACCTGCCCTAGCTTATCCTGCCTGAGCAAAAGGCTTGGACTAGATGCTCTGGAGGGGTGCCTTCCAACCTAAACCTGTGATTCTGTGAATAAACAGCATTATCTTTCTTTGTTATAGAAATGTATCCTATTGAGACATGTTGAATATACAGCAGTGTAAGTGGGAAGACAGAATGGCTCAGCTGTGCATGTTAACTTGTGATAGACACGTTTGATTCACAAGGCTTTAATAAGTGATAATTCCCCAAGTGTTCAGCTTATTAGAACTGGTTCATCAGTACCCTAGAAAAGCCTCTATGTATAGGGCATCTTGGTTCTGTCTCCTATTGGGCACACTAACAAAAGGCTGGGAATAGTGATTTTGCGGGTCTCTCTGAGACATTTTTGCTCCCCTATGGAGCTTCATTGCCTCCATCATGCCAGTATCCTGCAGTATTATCTCCAGCTGAATAGAACTCCTTTGTGTTTGGAATAGGGTGAGCCACACAGTCTGTTAATCCAATTTTAGGTAACAGGACTGAAAAAGTGGAGTGTAGAATTTAAAAAATAATTGAGCTGGCCTTGTCTTAAAATGAGGAAACAATATACTTGTTTACAAGAACACTAATGAATATTTTAATTCTTTTTTATTCTTGTGCCGAGGGTAGCAGGACAATAAAAGTGGAACCCAAACACATTTCTGTGTCATCATGAATTAAGGCAATCAGTAGAATTCCTTGGCAAGTTGCCAGCCTTCATCATTAGGGGCTCCTCTGATGCTTATTACGGAATTTTAAGTCTTATCAGCTGTGTAAGCCATCTTTGTCAGGCAGGAAGGACCTTAACAATGTTTTTATTTATTATGTGGACATTGCAGGAAACTAACATGACACTTGGTCTGTTGTGATTCTCCTTCAAACACGCTTACTGTTGGCATGGTATGACACAAACTTTCAGTTACCTGTGTTAGTTAAAATTGTACAGAACAGTTCCATCATCCCCCCAGAAAACACCTGCTATAACCAGAATGCCCTTTCACACAAACAATTCTCTGTGTTTTATATCAGATCTATACAATATTTTAAGCATGTCATAAGAAGCCTTAGCTTTGAAAACAGACTGAGTAAAAATCTTACATATTTTAAAATGCTATTCTGAGAAGTTTTGAGGTATTTGAACTGTACAGGTTTTGACTGATCTGGATATTCTTCAAACTTCAGAAGTGATAAAAATTGGAGATAAAGGAATTTTTTTGGACAGGATATTTCAATGTCTTTATAGGTGATTTCTCCTGCCTTGTGATTAACTGTGGTGCTGGATGAAGCTTTTCTATACAGTATTCTTTCCTTTCTGTCTTGTCAGTTTTAGTTCTAATATAATTTTAAGAGATAGCTTTTGAATCATTAGACTTTCCACCTAATTGCAAAGCCATTACAGGCTTAATATGGCAAGAGCTGAGCCTGTCAATGCATACATTTCTTTTAGTTTAATTGCAGTCCATCCACCTTAGCTTCTTCTGAGCTACTTTTAAACTTAGATAATATTCTTTATGAGGTTTCCCATAAACTAAAATGTCATTCTCGGAAACTGTGACACTTTCCAAATGTTACAGTATCGTATGCGCTTTTCTAAGGAGATTCTGATGCCAAATGGGAAGGAAAAGAGTAGGTATCTTTTAAATAATGTAATAAGAACTTGTCATCTTGTGTCTTTCAGGAAGATCCGGTGAGAATAATTTTGACAAAACATTTGTCATCAGAAAATGTTGACTTGGTGAAACGAAAGCTGTTCACAGAAATGTATATCTTTTCAATAAAAGTTTCATAATGAAGATTTTATTTTCAGCTCCAGGATAGAATTTATAATCAAATCCTGACAAATCGAGATATACGTACCTCTGTGGTCAGGGCAAGTTAGGAGACCTAGGTTTAAATCTCTTACTTTGACCTGCAGCAGGTAGCTGATACTGGGCCTAGTACTTTAAAAGTGACTGTCCTCAGTGCCTGAATGCTGTTTTTTGGGGTAAATCTCTCTCAGTCACCTTTAGTATCTCTTGAGACTTTCTAAATATCTTAGGTTTTCCACTACATTGAGTTAAAACAAATTTAAAAATTACAACTATGTTTACTAAAATACAATTATTTTTGTTTTCAGGTCAGTCTACTTGTCAGAGTACAAAATAAGGCACTGTTTGGATGTATTTAGATAGGAAGACTCATATCATACATTTGAATCTCTTAGACCTTCAGATCCCAGCTCTCTGCTGATTCATAACACACAGTTCTCCTTGGTTTAAGTGTAGTTATCTCTATGGGTACAGACAGAAAGCTTAAGCATTTCTGTTCATAAGCTTTCACAAAGAAAAAAACCTTTAGTCTTAATACTAAAAAATTATTTGCACATGTCATTTGAGTAGACAGTTTTATGCACATTTTATATAGCAATACAAATTCTCTGCTTACAATACTATGCTAGTTCCTTCTTGGGTAGATTTTTGTTTCTAACATTCCATTTGGAATAATATGAAAGAATTTAGATCAGCTAAGGCATTAATTACATAGCTGCTGTGGGCTTAAAGTCCTCAAGTAGGTTCTAAATAACAAAGAATCACAGAATCACAGAATCCCAGGTTGGAAGGGACCTCAGGGATCATCTAGGCCAACCTTTCTGGGAACAGCACAGTCTAGACAAGATGGCCCAGCACCCTGTCCAGATGACTCTTAAAGGTGTCCAACGTGGCCAAGTCAACCAGTTCCTCCAGGAGATTATTCCAATTGACCATCCTCAGTGTGAAAAATGTCCCTTTTGTGTCCAATCAGAATCTCCCCAAGAGCAACTTGTGTCCATTCCCCCTTGTCCTCCCCATGTGACTCCGTGTAAAAAGAGAACCTCCATCTTCTTTGTAGCTACCCCTTAAGTACTGGTACATGGTGATGAGATCCCCCCTGAGCCTCCTTTTCTCAAGGATGAACAAACCCAGCTCTCCCAGCCTATCCTCATACGGCAGCTTCCCAGTCCTTTGATCATCTTGGTGGCCCTTCTCTGGACCCCTTCCAGCCTGGCCACATCTTTTTAGTATAGCAGGGACCAGAACTGCACACAGTACTCCAGGTGTGGCCTGAGAAGCGCTGAGTAGAGCGGGATGATGACTTCTTTCTCTCTGCTGGCGATGCCCTTTTTGATGCAACCCAGCATCCTGTTGGCCTTCTTGGCTGCAGCAGCACACTGTTCGCTTATGTTGAGCTTTCTGTCCACCAGGACCCCCAGGTCCCTTTCCGCAGAGCTGCTCTCCAGCCAGGTGGATCCCAGTCTGTGCTGCACTCCTGGATTATGTTTTCCCAGGTGCATGATCTTACACTTGTCCTTGTTGAACTTCATAAGGTTCTTGCTGGCCCACACTTCCAGCTGATCCAGATCTCCCTGCAGAGCAGCTCTCCCTTCTGGAGTGTCTACTTCCCCACTCAACTTGGTGTCATCAGCAAACTTCATCAGGCTACACTTGATGCTGTTATCCGGATCACTTATAAAGATGTTAAATAATATTGAGTCCAGTATCAATTTCTGGGGGACTCCACTTGTGACAGGTTGCTACTTGGAAGAGGAGCTATTTACCACCACCCTTTGGGTGCAACCTGTCAGCCAGTTCCCCACCCACTGCACAGACCGCTTGTCTAGGCCATAACGCATCAATTTCTCCAGGAAGATGCTGTGGGGAACAGTATCAAAAGCGTTGGAGAAGTCCAGGTAGACAATGTCCACCACCCGCCCCGTGTCAACCAGGCAAGTCACATTGTTGTAGAAGGCCACCAGGTTTGTCAAGCAAATGTTAACATTGCTGCTAGCTTCTGTTACAACAGTGGACTAAGAACACAAGCTATACAGTATAATTTATTCTAAATTAATCTGAGGCACTCAAAGTAGTGTGAGATGACTAGAGCTGTCAAGTGGGCAACTGTAGATATAAAAATATCACCAGACACATGACATGAACATAATGTTTGTGGAACACCTTAGCTGTTGGGAATTATTTACTAAAAATTAGCTATTTAGGATGAAATTAACTTTAAGAACATACTGTGTGAAAGCCAAATTATTTATATTTTTTACAAGTGAAATAAGATACGATTACAATAGTGCTACTGAATATACTTCTTTTGGTATATTTAAATAAAGGGAGCATGTATTTATAAAATTTTTAAAAAATAAAGTATGAGTTGCCTTTTAAACTCGACTAGACATTATGTAGACTGTGTACAAAATGCTGTTTACTTTTTCATATACCAAAATAAGTAAAGCTTCATGACAATCAGCTTTTTTAATGCATTATGGCTGCATGGGAATTGACTAGCAGTAATTGTGGTCTGTACATTCTGAAGCCTGCGTTACTGAAATAAGGAAAAAGGTGGTTTAGTGCAAAACTGTAACCTTATTAACTACTACTTAGCAGCCATCCATTCCAGGGTCACTGAATTGAAGCAGGCAAATCCTTGTTTCGCCTACTCCCAATTTTCACTGAGGCTTTAGAGTTCTGTGTCTGCACATGACCAGAATTGCCTTACTTTGGACCAGCACCTACCTTCTGTCTGTGCCCTGCTGGAATCCATATTCTGACACAGACATGTAAGGGTTCGGATCAGCTAAGTACTCTCACAGAGTATCAAATACTCGTTATCAGAAGAGCTATTACAAAGTGTAATCATGTCCACATTCTTTCTAAAACCTGTTATCACAATGTACAAGGATAAGTTGTTGGTTCTCGCCTTTGGATAATAAACAAAGGACTACAGTCATTAATTCATGAAGCTTGAGGGAACTTATATTGTAAACCTTTCTCCAGAAGAGCATCTTCAAATTCACTTTTCTTGCTTCCCTAGAAAATGGGTGAGCTTTACTGCACAGAAAACATTTTAAACTGAAGAGTAACTCTGTGACCAAACAATGTATTCTGCCACAAAGAGTAGGTTTAGGTCACTTCAGTTGACTGTCAGGTTTTCTTTTGTTTCTCTCTTTCTTTCTTTCTTCTTTTTTTTCTTTTTTCCTTTTTTTTCCATTAATGGTTGCTTAAGGGAAATTTTATATGCAGCCTGAGATGCAAGTACTCTGACACTTAATTCCTTTAGTGACTCCGTCTCTTAACTTTTCAATTATCAAATGGCTACCCAAACATTTTGATAATTGTTGATGAAAGACACAATTTAAAAATGCATACATCAAAAGTACAAGCATCACAGTACATGATGACGTTTCATTCAAAAATATATTGATGATGAACATTTTTTGTAACAGTGTTGAACATATTGCCATGTAGAGAATTAATTTTTTCACTGTTCTCCAATAGGCAGGCAAAAGGTGACACACTGCCTGATTCTTGCTGGATGTACTGGTTTTGGCTGGGATAGAGTTAGATTTCTTCATAGTAGCTTGCATGGGGCTGTGTTTTGGATTTGTGCTGAAAATAGCGTTGATACACTGCTGTTTTAGGTTTTGCTGAGCCGTGCTTACATAGTGTCAAGGACTTTTCTGCTCCTCAGACTGCCCCACTAGCAAGTAGGCTGCAGGTACACAAGAAGCTGGGAGGGGACACAGCTGGGACAGCTGACCCCAACTGACCAAAGGGATATTTTGTGTCATATGACATTGTACTCGGCAATAAAACTGGATGGGGGCGGGGGTGGGTGAGGGCTGCTGTTGCTCCAGGACTGGCTGAGCATCAGTCGGTTGGTGGTGAGTAATTGTTTTCTTTTGCATCACTTGTTTTAATTAGGTTTTATTTTCTTCATTCTTTGGGGGTTTTTTCTTACTTTTTTTCTTATAATTATTAAACTGCCTTTATCTCAACTGATGGATTTTCACACTTTTACCCTTTCAGTTCTCCCCCATCCCACTGCAGGGGAGTGCACAAGCGGCTGTGTGGTACTTAGTTGCCAGCTGGGGTTAACTGTGACACGGGACTAGACACTGCCTGTCAGTCTACTAACTTCATTCATGACTGCATGGGAAGGAAGGAGGCAAGAAGGAAGGAGGAAAAGAGGAAAGAAGAATGAACCAAGTGAAAAACCATTTCTTCTAAGACACTGGCAGCAAGGTGTTAGATTCTACTGAGAGTCCAAGGTGAATTTATATGAAGTTATGAATTCAACTCTATTTTTTGAACACTTAGTAGGATTACAATTTCCACTAGAGATTGCAGCATCCATTTTAATGTCAGGGTTCAATGGCGCTTGATCATGTTGGTTGTGCCTGTGCTTCTGTGAAAAAACATAATGCCATGGTGGACGTATTGTATTTCTTTCTTGCCCTCCACCTGTATAAATGGTAGCAGATGAGTCTTCTCATAAAATTGACTAGTCAGTAATTGAACGATTGACTGATTTCAGCTTGGTGCTAACTAGTTCTGTGCATGCTTGGGCACAGGAAAATCTGCATGTTCTAAAGACAGTATTTATTTGCACTTGTAACTCTACTTTTAGGTTCACAGTTCACATTGTAGGTAGGTCAGATATTGAAGGCAGCCTTTGGATACCCATACCTGCTCTGCCTGAGAAACTACAACAGTTGTCAGTACTGAACAAATTTTCAGTGTGTTTTCTAGTCAGTCATTTGTTGACTTTGAATGTTTCCATGTAGAAGCTGTTGGATCCTCTCCATTTCTTGTAGTATGTGATCAAAAAATTTGGAAGGGATGTTTCCCTAAGGAAAGGAGAACATTGTTCCAGAAATATGTCAGTGAAGCTAAATTCAGAGGTGTTGCCTGGCCTAAAGTCTGAGACCAAATTCAAGACTCAGTGTGAGAGCAGACTGGGATTTTTGCATTTAGGATACCTTTAGTTTATTTTGTAACTTGCTTGTAATACATAAGTGTAAAGAGTTCATTGATAAGAAAAATTGTTGATAAAGCTGTATTAGTAGCCAAGGAGCTAGAGCTTCCTTTAGCCAGGTGTGTCATAAGGTGAACAAAAACTAGGAACATGTCTAAGGAACTGGGAAAGAATGGTATGAGTGGGCAGCATATCGGCTGTATTGTGCTATTAGGTCAGAAACAAGGTCCACACACCTGTGGCCATTTAATAGGCTCAGAGCTCAGAACATTGGGAAGTTATTATTCAGATCAAGAGGGCATTAAAACAAGTGGAAATACATGGTTGGCTTCAGTCAAAACAGTTGTTTATTCAGTAAGTGGAACTGGAACACCTTCTGAAAGAAAGTGATATTTGCTTTTAAAAAGTTTGCTTTGATATTCTGTGGAGTCACACAAATCCATCTCTGCAGGGATTTAACTTTTCAGTAGTTTTTGCTGTTCTAATATGATGCTCACTTCACGCTTCCAACTCAAATGTTAGAAAGTGAGTGTCTGACTCTGACTTTTTCTATGATACCAAGGGTGTCAGGAAATGGCCCACTGCTATTATACAATCAATTGAATGGGTAGCTGCAGGGTGTTGACATAACACAGCTTGTGGCAGTGCTGACAAAGAAACAACACACAGAGTGTCTGTCTTGGAAAATGTACAAATGAGAGAGAAAGAAATGACACAGAAGGGCCTATAACATTTAATTTGTAAATAGGTGTGCTGGTTTTCGCTGGGATAGAGTTAATTTTCTTCACAGTATCTGATATGGGGCTGTGTTTTGGATTTATGCTGGAAACAGTGTTGATAACACAGGGATGTTTTAGTTATTGCTGAGCAGTGTTTACACAGAATCAAGGCCTTTGCTGCTTCTCACCCCACCCCACCAGTGAGTAGGGTGGGGGTGCACAAGGAGCTGGGAGGGGGCATGGCTGCGACAGCTGACCCTAGCTGACCAAAGGGATATTTAGTACCATATGACATCATGGTCAGCATATAAACTAGGGAGAAAGCTGGCCAGGTGGCCACTGCTTGGGGGCAGGCTGGGCATTGGTTGGTGAGTGGCGAGAAATTATTTTCATTTGCATCACTTGTCTTTCTTGGGTTTTATTTCTCTCTCTTTTTGTTATTTTCCTTTCCATTACATCACTATTATTATTATTGTTATTATATTTTATTTTTATTTTATTTCAATTATTAAACTCTTCTTATCTCAACCCATGAGTTTTCTCACTTTTCCGATTCTGTCTCCCATCCCACCGTGGGGGCGGGGAGTGACCTAGTGGCTGTGTGGTGCTGAGTTGCTAGCAGGAGTTAAACCATGGCAATGGGATCTTACAGTATAGGCAGTATTCTAAGACACTTGGGTTTTTGTACAACATAATCTGAAGCACCGTGAAAACCTTCCTTGATATTCTTGTTCTGAACTCTTCCATTCTAGATGCCAACTCTTTCTAGGCCAAAGGTCCAAAACGTATGTTCTGCACGTTATTCACATGTATCTGCACTTGCTAATGAACACACAGGCATAAATACTGGCTGGCTTTCTGCCAGATCCCAAGCAAAAGGATATCTAATGCACTAGCTGTGAAACAGCACACCATGGGGAATATGCAAAGTAATGATCTGCCACTGGCTTCTGGCTCCTGCCTTGTCATGCCAAACACCTCTTACAAGTGTCCAGACTCTTCCTTGCAGAAAGGAAGCCGAGATGACAACAACTGCTGGCACATATAAGAAATAAGACATGAAACAGCAAGCACCTGTGGCACAGTTTTGCGTATAACTTTTCTGGTTATATTTTGTTTTCTTAAACCCTGTGCTGCTGTTGCTATGAAAAGGCTCAAGAACCTTCATCTTCTGGTTCATAGTCATATTGCAAGCTAATAGGCAAGAAATAAAGAAAATGGAAAGAAAAATACCACATAACTGAAAAGACTGGGTTAACCTGGGAAGGTTGAAAGTTATGATAGAGAAGGAAGAAATTGAATGCAAGAGCATAGCTCTTAGGATAGCGATTATAAGTTGTTTAAGCTCCATTATGTTTTGTTTCCCTGAAAGGGGAACCCTGGGTGAAATGTTGCTTCCATCAACAGCAAGAAGTCTTTGAGAAAAAAGATCAGATTACAATTTAAATCCTATTAATATAACATGTCTATATTATCACTTACAATAGTTGAGCAGTTGTAGCTCAATAGCAAAGAAAATCACCAGGATGCATATATACTTTCAGAGCACATAGACTGAACATTTGAGTGGAAGGTAGTATTTTTTCTTTGTTTTTATTTACTTAATATTGGTTTACTTTGTCAAACCTAAGTACAAGTAACTTCTTGAGAATGAAACTAACCAACTGAGAGAGGTAACTGAGAACGTGTTTGTTTGCCTCCTTCTCCCAAATGTTCTTCAGAAGAACATAATGCATTCTATTGATTCTGAAGACTAGCAAAGGTAAAGTTAGTTTTGTAAGAACCCCTCTAACAGAAGGCAATTTCCTTTCTTGACACTCTGAAGTCTGCTCTTCCATTGAGATTCATGCTCAAGAAACTATTATATTGTTACTAATTTTTTTCTGGTCATTGTGTGGCTACTTCAGGTACTTTGGCACAGATCAAAGCAGCTACAGTAGGAGCAGAAGTTTGTTGTATAATCAACAGAGAGCACTGGATGCTGCTCTGGGCCAGTTCAGAATGCTTAAAATTAATTAAATTTGTATTCAACTAGTCACTATAACCAATGGAGACTAGGGCACAGGTTTTATCATGCCTTCTTTAACACCAGTGAATTCAGCTGGGAACTAAATATTCTTTCTATTGATTGCAAAGGTATCCCACATGTGACTAGATCAGACATTACAGACATTTAAAGTTAGATGAGATGGACTTCTAAACCTATCTCTTTCCTCATCTCTGACAAGCCATGGTCAACACATTAGCTCCTGAATTTGCAGCCGGGGGAGCCCGCATTAATATACCCAGGCCTGACTACATGGATCAGTGTACGTAACAGCTTTGATCTGTCTGCAGCTCTTCCCCTGTTCCCCTGCTAATGAGTTTTAATTTCTCCTTTAGCAATGGCTTTGATTGCTGTCAGGACCCTCAACACACATCCATTCTGGCAGTCATTTAGCATAGGACCACAGTGACAGTTAGAAAATCCAGGCCCAGGAAGAGCAGAAATAATAATTGCACTGGTGAAGTTGTATTTGTGGGGACACAATAACCCTGTTGTTCAGATCTGTTTGAGAATTTTAATCTGTCTCATCTCTAAATTGTCAGAGAATTACTCTTTTCCTCATGCAGTTTGCAGAATTCACTTTTGGTCCATACTAACAGTTGAACAACCACTTGGACTTTGGACGTAATTCAAACCTTTTAATGAAATTAAATGCTTTCTTGGGACTGAAAGTTGGAATTAATATTCATGTATCAGTAGAATTTATAAGAAATGATAGCCCTCAAAACCTTAGCTCATCTGCTGTCTCTTCTGAGGGGCATATAAAGCCCAAAACCTGTATGTAGTTCCTAGTGAAGTACCAACGTTAGCTGCTGGTCCTACTTGGAACTACTAACCATGGAAAGAAAATTAAAAAGCTTTTATCCTGTTGTCCTGTTTTCCTGAGGTGATGTAAAAAATAGTTCCATGAACATTTTGACCACATTGCTCCCATTGGAAAACTATTCCAGGATCTCATCTGAATTGAATTTGCAATTTCAATATGTTAATGGCAAGTCTGTATTTAACTGCTTATACCTAAGCAGTTTAAAAGAGGTAGTTTTTCCTCATTGTTTACCTCTACCACATATTTACAGAGGGCAAGACTATCTCATGTCAGCCTTAAATAAGCCATGTTCATATATAATGTCATTTTAACTGTCTCTCCAATTAGGAGGCATTGCCAATTGAGATCACAGTGATGTGAAATATTGTAAAAGTTTTTACCTCCATCAATACTAATCCTATTTATAGGCCTGTGGTATGTTTAGAGCATGATGGTAGGGCACATGAATCATTCGCCAATGAAAAGCCATTGTTGACTGAACTGTAATTTAAATCCTGAACTTCATTAATAACAGGAAGTAATAATGTTGGAAAAGATGTTTAGAATTGAGGTACGCCAGTTTGGAATATAAGAGAAAGGCACACATAAACTAGAATAAATCTGGAAAAGGAATAACTCTGAATTGCCAGAAGTTCAATCAAGTCATTGCAAGCATCTTCCTGTTCTAGTGCGAGTTTCACAAGGCTGTTACCCAGTTTCCCTACCAATGTTGATTTAAGTGCCACTTAAAAAGGTTTACCTTTTTACACGCACACTTATCATGCTTCTGCCTACTCTGCTGATACACAGAAGAGTCTGAGTGGATGTAACATACAGGTCAACAAGACATGAGGCTTAAGTACAGTGGAGACTAGACAGCACACTAATACTCCAGTTTGTAAAAATTTTGGATCTGACCTGCCTTGTAAAACACCTTGAAATGTAAGTGATGTTAGCTCTTGTGTGCTACTCAGATATCCTGAAGATTAGACAACCACATAACTGGGGTCTGTTATGAGGTGGCAAACCAATACATACAGTTCCTCCTCCTTCACTGATGTTGTTCTGTTATTGCATGAAATGAAAATAATTGGGGTGGAGAACACTGTTATAGATGAGTTGTTTGAAATCTTTGCTTTGAGAACTTTGCCTCTCTGGAGAAAGGAGGGACACAAACCCTCATGAGATTAGTGATTGCACACGTACATACATTATATCATGGTGCCGCAAGGACTGGCAGCTGCCTGGAGCTGAGTGCCAGGAGACACAGGGGATCCCCATGGGCCTCACCTGCCTGGGTCCACTCCACAGCCCCCAGACAGGGAGCAGGGCAGGCTGGGAGGGCAGCTGGGGCAGCCCCAGACACCCCCGGGCAGCCCTGTGGGCATGGGGAAGTCAGCCTCTGGGTTGGTTCCGGCTCAGCAGGGCCAGGGCCTGGCTGTGGTAAAACTGGAGAGCAATACTCCTATGGCATCACTGGGACAGGGATTGGCAGATCTGGGCTGAGCTGAAATGGGGTCCTAGGCCTTGGGGGAGGGGTGGGGGGAGGCCTCAGGGGAGGCAGGGTAGGACCTTTGAGGGCCATTATTGCCTTCAGTGCCCTGACATTTAATGACCTGTATGTCAAACATCAAAGGTCAGTTTGTCTTTATCAGAAAGCATGGTTATATGCTTCTTGATCTTCTAGACTGATGACCTTTCTTTTCACATTGTTTCCACAAAGATAAAAGAAACTGGCAAGGAAAAATAAAGAAACATTAATCTGAGGAGCCACTTTTTGATGTTTCCTACTTATACTACGAAAAAAAAAGGATCAAATTATACCCCATCATCAGTTTTTTAAAATAAACAAGTTAATTTCAAAATAAGCACTGTAGATTCTGGTAATACTGCACTTACGTATCTCTT
This sequence comes from Phalacrocorax aristotelis, assembly GCF_949628215.1. Lineage (NCBI taxonomy): Eukaryota > Metazoa > Chordata > Aves > Suliformes > Phalacrocoracidae > Phalacrocorax > Phalacrocorax aristotelis. Next base: position 200,275,740 of record NC_134276.1, read on the forward strand.
GATCTCTTGGTGTTCAAGAATGTAATAACCCCCCTTATTTTATTTATATGGAGATGTGTTGCTCACAGATTGTATTGCAGATTGCATAAAACAATGAGGTATGTTGCCCACTGAATTATCTGTTTCTTACCTTTTCTTTCAGAAGTTCACTGCTGTACAAAACCACCTTTTTCTTAACAGCAATAGGGTATCAAAGGGTGTCAAGTGTAAGCTATATGTACTTGGCATGACCATTATTAGAGCCTATCTTTAAAATCTCAGCAATAAAACCCATCTCTTAACCTATTCATGGCATTACTTGGTCACAAATATAATAAATCTGTGGTTTTTGTTTACTTATCTACAAGGCTTTTTCATTTATGATTTAATTCCACAGCTGCATAAACATAACATCAAAAATCAACACATTTAAGACATTTGGATAAAATAAGGGACAACTTGCTACCATGAAATGGCAGAGCTCATGAGAACAGATAAATTTTAATTGTGAGCTGAGCAGTAAAAGAATCTCTCTTAATGAGGAATTACATATCTTTGGAGTTTAATTACAATAGGGCCTGTCACTATAAGATTAATGATGAGCAGTTTTTCACTTCAAACGATTGCAATTGAATTAAGATAGTACAATTATTCTTAGATAAGGTCAAGCAAATGAGGCAAAAGTGGGGAAAAAATGGAAAACCAAGCTGTACTGAAATGAGAGAACATTTTATAGGAAGTCAGGACTTCAAAATGCATTACAAGGCTTATATTTACAAAATGTTTAAAATACGTAAAATATTGAACTAAGATGATTAAATACTAAGAATTTTTATATGCTTTTTTGTTAACCTTGCAACACTGTGGGATCTAGTACCATTTTCAGAACTGAGAATCAGAAATAATTTGCACATTTGCATCTCTCCCTCCTTCTGGAAATGGGAAAAACTTTTCTAGAACACATATGTTACTTTCTCAGTTAGGTATTGTATACCAGCACTTGTGTGCAGAGAGGACATTTGACTGTATGGTAGGGATAAATTCTGATTTGTTGATTGGGAGGTTATTTTTCAATGCACAGGGTAGTTGCGGCCTTGGGAGTCACTGTAGTTTGTCTTTATACGTTGCTGTACAAAGGCCTTTTCCCTTAGGGAAGAGGTATTTAAAGAAATAAAATCTCAAAGGATTGTTGTTACTTCTCCTCTTATCTCAGGATCTGAGAAGAGAAAGTAGGTCCTTTAATCTTCATTTGCAACCTCTTTTCTGGTGTCTTTGCATTTGAGTAAGCAGATTCTCAAAATTATCGTAACCTTTATTTGAATCAGGAACCACAGTTTTCACATACTGTACCGTAAACTCTTGGCCATAAAAGTAAACCACCTGAGGACACAAACTGGGGAAGTAGACGTTAAATGCTCTATCCACTAACACTGCTGGTGGAAAACCTTCCATTAGGTGTAGACTGGTTTACTTTAGGTTTGTTTCAAAATTCATTATTAAGCGTTAAAATACAATTTAACAAGGCCCTAATAAAAGTGTTTAAGGAACCCTCATCTGTAATCACATTTCTTTTTATTATAACTTACATTTCAGTTTTCTGTGTTTGATATCATCAGAGTTCATACTTTTCTACTCTTCTTACTAATCCTGTTCTTTCCTTTTTTTCTTTTTTTTTTTTTCTTGGTATGACAATATCTAAAAAATGTGTATTTCTATTTGCTTTGTATGGACTTTATGTCAACTTTTGACCATTATTGCCCTGACCTCTTTTGATATCTTTGAAGTTTTCTCTTATTTTTATTAATGTAAATATAAATTCAAATCCTTGTAAAATATGTGGCAAGATATGCCACAATTCTTTTAGAAATCACATCAAAGATATATTTTGAGAAGGAATCTGGTTCTTCAGCTCATGAGGATAACTTGAAGAATAATAGTGTAAAGATTGTGATAAATATGTAGAAATAAATTTTCTGTCTTTATTCATACCTCTCTCTAAGAGAAATTCTCTAGGGAGAGAGCAGAATGTGGCTTATACTTAGCTCTAGCTGTACCCAGAAGCAAGCATAGGTAATGTATTAGGAATTTACCCTGTTACCTCTCTTAATTCAGCACGTAATCTCACATTGCTTTCAGCCTATGAACTAAAGAAGCTACTTAATCTTCCTGATTGTTGACAGCATAAATTAATTAATAAACATGATTTTAGGTTTTAATTGAATTAATATAATTTGGTGTAATCTGCATGAGAACAATAGGGCTAGTTTTTCAGCCCACTTTGTTAATAAATTAGTTTGTCTAAGAGCTGGTGCTTATTCTGAGCTCTTCTGAATGTGAATCACTTATACAGACATTTAAAACAGAATCATCTTTTAAATTCTCATTACTTGGGAATAGCAGTTTCACACTCTTGTTGAAATTAACGCATACAACTTTTTACATGCAACTGCATATCAAGAAAACAGAAACAAACTCTTCTTGGTTTTTTATGTAATCTCCAAGAATAAACTGTATCTCTCAACAGGCATTATGTAAAATATAATGTTTCCTTTTACATAAGAAAAAGAAAGAACACCTAAACCTTGAGTGATAATTAGCTGAACACTAAATCCCAGAGGATACTTAGATCTGAAGATGTTATAGACTCAATGAACAGTGCCAGGATAGCACAAAGAAAATAGCTCAAAGATTCAGCTAACAGACTAATAACTACATAAAAAATCAATGCTTATTTATATATCTATAAGCAATGTAAGAATCCAGATAGGAATATTGTAATGTAAATTGGTGCAGAGTTAAATTTGGGATTGTCACTTTTGAAACTGATCCATTATGTGGTAACATAAATGGGATTCCTCTATAAATTGCTGTAGTTTGGGTTTACTGAAAATATTTCCAATTTATATCCTCTTATGTGATCATGGTGGGGTACAACAGGTTCTGAAAGGCAATTTCAAAAAAACTTCTTATTAATTATAATAAGTATTAAACAATAAATACTATTAGTAAAAAATATTATCAGTAATAATAATCTGTCTGACAGTGTCAAATGTAACGTCAAATACATCAAAGATAGTTTCTGTAGAAAGCTGGTAATGTGCCAAGAACCATAATGTTCTCAGCATGCACGTGCAGTTGCTATATTGTATGGTATATGATGTGACATGTTGCAAATCCCTGTAGGGTCTTAAGAGTTTAAATTAAACTGAAAAATTGAACTTGGAAGAGATGTCCAAGAAGTTCTGTTAGTCTTTGGCTTGCTCAGGATATATCCAATAAGGAAAATACCTTCCAAAGTAGGCTGTCCAGAAATGTGTGGTCCTGTTGTGGGGAAAGAGAGTGGGAGAACTGGGGTTGCCAGCTATAAAGCAGTTTTAAATGAGGACATAAAAAAGGTTTATAAATGAAGACATAATGAATGACATAAATGAAGAGTTTCTTCATTAAAATCTTTCAAATCAAATACACTGCTTCACAGAAAGAATGCATACAGGACCTAAGGAACGCTGGGTCAATAACAGAAAGCCAAAGATGTGGCAGCAGTTTCTGTTGTCCTTGTTTATAAGAACATGCACATTTTGTTGCTTCTGTTTACTGATACCTTTTCTTATCATCACTCCAGGCAACAGTTTAGGGTTTTTTCCAGTCAGTTGGCCAGCTTTTCCTGTCTCCTCTGACTGTTTGTTTTAGACATTAATCTGTGGTGTGGAATGTTGTCTGGTGTTTCCAAAAATCTAATTTGTACCTACCGCTCTTCAGAGGGCCGATCTTCTTTACCATTTGTCACCTGCATGGAATTACTGTTGGTAATAGTATGAAGTGCTATCTTCTTCTCTTTTCTCTTTTTTTTCTTTGACTACTGTGTGCATATTTGTTACTCTTTTTTTTTTTTTCCCTTATTTTCCCCAAATACGATGAAAAGTCTTTCATTAGCATTTAGATCTATTTATACTTAATTTCTTTGGTGTCTGGGATGGATTTGGTTTTGGCAGCATAAGGTTTACCTGAATTATTTTTCTGTAGAATCCCTTGTATTTCCAAAGTTTCTTTCATATGTGCTGAATCTCCATACATAGTTTTCAAACATTATTAGAATTGTTGTATAACATCAGTTTGAACATTTTACAGGAAATAGTTAAGATTTACATTCCTGATAGCTACAGTTTTTACTAGCAACCTTATTATATGAAATATTTATTTTCTGAGGTAAGAAAGGCCATTAATATAATTTTATACTTAATAAAGTATGTAAGAATCTGTGCAGGTTTTCTGTTTAATGATGCCTTATTCCTTTGTTTCTGTAATATGCTGGGCTGAATTGCTCATTCAGGGCTTCCTTCTGTGTTAGGTAGGGAATCTTCAGTGGCTGAAGACAGCAATAGTTTCAGGATCAGATTCCCAGCTTTTTATTGGCTTTAGGGTTTTGGTAGCTTTACATCACCAACGGCAAAGAGTTGAATCAGAGCACTGAAAAAACAAAATCTGAGTGACCCTACTATAGCCCTGTATGTTCTTGCAGATCATGAGGTGTACATGGGTTACTCCCATCATGCCTAGGGAGTTGAAGAGGCCAGCATCACCATGGGGCTGGCAGGCTCTCTCCCACACTCATACATGGAGGGTAGATAAACAGCATCAGTGGCAAAGAGAGTAGTGAAGCCACCTACTTCCAGTGCATAGGAGCAGTTAAGGCAATGCAGAGAGCCAGAATACATCATATCTAGATGCACTAGATATAGAGCTAGCACAGATTCAATTCAATCAAGGAAAATGTGAACCAATGATTGTTTATCTCTCCTAGACCATAGTTTCTAGTCAACTCTTGTAGTATAACCAGTTTAGTGCAAATGTGTTATTTTAGTATTATATTTAGAAATATGTATCCTTCTCCGCCTCTTGCACATTATCTTGAAACTAAATCTTTTCTATTTTAAAATGAATAGTAAATAATAAAATAATTAAAGGCCATGAGAATAGCTTATGTCCTCACAGAGATCACTTGAAACACATAAACCCCAAAACCCTCTGCTGGAACAGTTTTGAGGAGAGAATTGGCCTGTAAGTAAATGGGCAAATTATCATGTTCATAATTAAATAGAATACTGTATATAAATTTTCTTTTTAAAAATATAATGCTATTCTGTGAGTAATATTCGATCCAAACTGTTATTTATCATGAAATGGCAAAATAAAGATCTCTGGATGTGGAGTAGAATATAGAAATTTGGATTCTCATCCCAATATCTCAACTTTGTACCCTGCAAGACAAATAGTTATCAGTGCAAAAGCCTAGCAGAGATCCTTGGCACAAGACACCCTCCAACTCTTTTGGCTGATGAAGCTACATTATATGTTTCTGTGGATGTAGTGGAGATAAGTTTTAGTAAAGGAGAATAGCTTGTGAGGCAGCTGGCATTGCCAGGCACGTCCATACCCATGCACAGTGTAGATGCAAATGGTGTGCATCAGAGAAGCCCTGAGACCTATGGAGAGGAACCAGCTAGTCTGTGAACTCAAACTTCAAAGTCTAGGCAGCACCTAGACACTGCTACAGAGCACACCACAGTTGTAACATGCATGCTCACACATCATCTGCGTAAAACAGGTGGTATTCCTGTGAGGTCTGACACAGGTCTGTCCTCTTCAATAAGGCTGAGGTATGTTTATGTTTAGGTGATACTTGAACCAGATTATTTTTTGTGCATATTGCGTATTGCTGCCTTTCTAAAAATGGCCTTACACCCTCATTTTACTTGTATTATTTCAAGGGTGAAAAAACCTGACAAAACCCCAGAATCCCTGTCCTTTCTATGCAATTAACAATAACAACCAATACTAGTGCATGATAGGTGACTAATACCAGTTATGCAGATTGTGTTAATCACAGTGTCTTGAAAGAAAAGTACTGCAGTGCTGCATCCAGCTCTGGAGCCCTCAGCACAAGAAGAACGTGGAACTGTTGGAGTGGGTCCAGAGGAGGCCACAAAAATGATCCGAGGGCTGGAGCACCTCTCCTATGAGGACAGGCTGAGAGAGTTGGGGTTGTTCAACCTGGAGAAGAGAAGGTTGCAGGGACACTTTATTGTAGCCTTCCAGTACTTAAAGGGGGACTACAGGAAGGATGGGGGCAAACTCTTTATTAAGACCTGTTGTGACAGGACAAGGAGCAATGGTTTTAAACTAAAGGAGGGTAGATTTAGACTGGATATAAGGAAAAATATTTTTTAGTATGAGGGTGATGAACCACTAGAACAGGTTGCCCAGAGAGGTGGTGGATGCCCCACCCATGGAAACATTCAAGATCAGGTTGGACGGGGCTCTGAGCAACCTGACCTAGTTGAAGATGTCCCTGCTCACTGCAGGGGGGTTGGACTAGATGACCTATAAAGGTCCCTTCCAACCCAAACCATTCTATGATTCTATGAAAATGGAAAAAACTGTGCAATAGCATATTGTCTATGAATCAGAAAGCTCATTTACTAATTTATATTGAAATATTTTTACTACATACATTGCATTGCTAATGCATAGAAGCCATATATTTTCTTTGCCTGAGGTGGTGTAAAGCTCTGATGACAATAAATCTGGATATACAGGTAGTACTACTCTCTTTAGCCCATAAATTTAGTAAACAGCAGAGTTTCCGAAAATATATATCGCAGATGTGGAACTCCCTCTAGACAGAAAAGCAATATAGTAAAAATGAAGTTCTTCTTTTGCACAGTCCTTTTATGAGATGGTATATAGCCCCTCTCATTCAATATATTCAAAACTGTGTCTTTCACTCTAAATCATCTGACATGGTATGACCAATATAAGTTACATAATTTTGAGACTATATTAAATGAAATGCAAACCATAAGATAATCATTATTTTAATACACTTAGTTATTCAGGGTCAAAAAAAGTAAATCAGAAATTGAATCCCCAATTTAAGTGTCTATATTGTGTAAACCATAATTTGTATGCTTATAAAAAATGGAATAAAAAGTACAGATTTAAGCAAGGTTATTTTAAAATACACTGAAAGAAGAATATACCCCATGCGTAGCAAATTTTCAGTAGTTTTTTACTTTCTGTGTGATATAATTGATGTAAGATAACTGCTGAATTCAAGCTGCCCAAATACCATACTTTTCCCAGTCTTGCCCCAAGTCAAAATCATCAAACAATCCAAACACAAAACACAGAGAAGAATTTTGACGAATTACACTTTTTTGCTCTATAAAATAAGTTCTATGTTAGATAGACTGTATCTTCAGCCTTTTTTCTCCACTCAGCTCCATCTTTTTCCTTTTTCTTTTATGGAAATACACTGGGAAGTAGGCTAATAATATAAGAGTCTTTCACAGTTGTGTACATACAGTGGTTCATTACGGCTCATATTGGAGATCAGCATATGGTCTTGGCTTTCACATCTGTTGTGCTTCTGTAGCTCCAAGCAGTGGAACAGGTTGCCCAGAGAGATTGTGCAGTCTCTCTCCATACTTGGAGGTTTTCAAGACTTAACTGGATAAAGCCATGAGCAGCGTGGTCTGATCTCACAGCTGACCCTGCTTGGAGCAGGAGGTTTAACTAGAGACCTCCTGAGAGCCCTTCTAGCCTGAATTATCTGATGCTGCTATGATTCTGAGTGAATTTTGGAAGTTCTTCTGGGGCAAATTCAGATATACACATAGTGTACCGCAGTGTCATGCGGAGACACTAGAGAGTCATATCTTTGGAGCACTATATCGTGCTGAGTACATATGTCATAATGTGCCACTTTTGAGGACATGTGAGATGCTATTTTAAGCCAATAAGAAATGGCTTCCTAATTTGTGAATGAAGCCTATGATTTTAGCTGCCTTCCTAAAAGAGACCTGGGACACTCAAAACTTGACACTGCTTATGAGAATTTGCTTTTATTTTTCATGTAACAATAACTACTGCTATGGTTGAAGAACCTGCTCTAAATTCCTGAGGTGAAACTGCGGGGGGGCGGGGGCAGAGGGAAGAAGGGAATAAAATCTTATCTAAAGAATCCAGTGTTTCAGTTTTTACTTACTGCCTTGATTTAGATTACTTCAGTACTGTATTACTAAGTTGCAATGCAAGTAATTTTGCAGTTCATGGAAGTCTTCATTAAATGAATAACAACTTACTTTTACTCCTGCTTTGACGTGTATGGATCACAAGCTACTGTATCTGTTTATGGCATTTGCCCATTCCGCCATTTTCCAGCTTCTTGTCCTTCTTCCTTTCATGTCTACTGAAGCAGTGCTTTTGGCCACATTCCATCTCTATTCTTCATGAGTAACTAAACAAGCTTTCTTTTTGTTGCTACTGTTATGAATCATGTCTTTGGTTCCATTGTTTTCATTTAGCTCCTGACTACATTTTTAAAAGAATTGCAATAAATTCCTTTGCTTTCTAATTAAAAAAATATTCTGTATTTATTTTGGTTTATAGATGCAATTCAACTGTGCTAAAAAGACCTTAAGAAGCCTCCTTTTGTTGCAGTTACTGTTGTTGCCAAAATAATCTTCTGAACTACCAAACAGTATTCATGCCAGTTTTCAATGACCAAAGCAAAGTGAAAAATCTGCTGTCACACTATAAAGATAGAGAAACATTTGTTTCAAGATTTTTGCCTCTAAAGGCTGACTATTTTTTTACTGAAAGTCATGCCAGTCTGGAGTACAGTGGTAGTGATATGGTCTATCTTTGCATGCTGTTTAGAGATTGCTCATGCTAAAAGGAAAATCTCTTTTTGCTAGCTTCTTTTGTCTCATCGCAATCTTTATTCTTATCAGAATTTGTAGGTAAAACAGGGTTAAATACAGTTGTCTTCCCATGAAAGCCTGGGTTGCTGTACTCTGTGGCATTGGTATTTCCAGGAACACCACTTCTGTTTTTAACTCATTACTGAAGCAGTGCAGCACTGTGGTGATAAACTACTTTTTGTAGTGGAGTTCTGTTCTTACCGAAAAAGGATAAAGCCAGGCTCCTGATTACCCAAGAGCACTGAGAGGTACTTCAAAAAACGTAGCCTCCATGAACCAAATGTTTTATCTGAAGGGAATTTTTTTAAAGTTTAGTGTGAGCAATTGTACACAATGCTAAAATTTACACTGACAACATTCATTTGAATATGTAAATTTAGAGTTGATATAAGCTATATTTCAGATGTAGTACATCAAAAAAACAACAATAATTTCCGTAGAGACCAGACTGTGGATATAGAAAATCACCAAACCCTTCAAAGAGCTGCATATTTCTAGAGAAAGCTTCTCAAGTCAGTGGAAATAACTGCCACTGTGGAGCTCTTGTTGACTTTATTGCTTGTATGTCCCAGTAAAGAGCTGATTACCTTAATATAATTCAAATTAGCTAAAGGCAGTGTGTTATCTATTAAAAAGACACCCTGCATTTAACCAGCTGGCACTAGTCTAAACAAACACAAGCCTTAGCTTTCATTACATGACCCTATCCATTTTATTTCTAATCGAAAAGTATTAGCTTTCCTACTTTACTTTCCCTATAGCACTAAATGGAAACTAACCATCGTACTTCATGTTTTTTTCCCCTATTGCTTTTCCTTTAAACGCATGTTATGGGTCTAATTTCAGCTGAATATTTGACACTGCTTACAAAAATGAGCTTACATATGGCATTATCAACATGGGTGTCCTGCCATTGGATTTATAGATATGCTTTTTCTTTGTTACAAATTTAACTGCTCTTAACTGTGTTGTTAAGTCCAGATTTCAAGGAAGAAACTCCCTGAAACCTGACACAAACAGAAGGATGGGGTGCAGATTTTTCTTTCTATCTCAGTGAGTGTTTTCATGGAATCATAAAATTATAGAATCATTAAGGTTGGAAAAGACCTCTAGGATCATCAAGTCCAACCATCAACCCAACACCCCCAGGTCTCCTAAACCATGTCCTGAACTGCCATGTCTACATGTTTCGTGAATACCTTCAGGGATGGTCATTCCACCACCTCTCTGGCCAGCCTGTTCCAATGCCTGACCACTCTTTCAGTGAAGAAATTTTGCCTAACATCCAACCTAAAGATCCCTTGATGCAGCTTAAGGCCATTTCCTCTTGTCCTGTCACTCCTTACTTGGGAGAAGAGACCAATTCCCACCTCGCTAAAACCTCCTTCAGGTAGTTGTAGAAAGCGATAAGGTCTCCCCTCAGCCTCCTCTTCTCCTGGCTAAACAACCCCACTTCCCTCAACCTCTCCTCATAAGACCTGCTCTCCAGACCTTTCATCAGTTTTGTTGCCCTTCTCTGGACACAATCCAGCACCTCAATGTCCTCCTTGTGGTGAGGGGCCCAAAACTGCACACAGTATTTGAGGTGTGGCCTCACCAGTGCCAAGTGCAGGGGCACGATCACTGCCCTACTCCTGCTGGCCACACGATTCCTGACACAAGCCAGGATGCTGTTGGCCTTCTTGGCCACCTGGGCACACTGCCGGCTCATGTTCAGCCAGCTGTCCGCCAACACCCCAAGGTCCTTTTCCACCGGGCAGCTTTCCAGCCACTCTTCCCCAAGCCTGTAGCATTATATGAGGTTGTCGTGACCCAAGTGCAGGACCTGGCACTTGGACATGTTAAACCTCATACAACTGGCCTCGACCTGTTGATCCAGCCTGTCCAGATCCCTCTGTAGAGCCTTCCTACCCTCGAGCTGATCAATACTCCCACCCAACTTGGTGTCATCTGCAAACTTACTGAGGGTGCACTCGATCGCCTCCTCCAGATCACTTATAAAGATATTAAACAAGACTGGCCCCAAAACTGAGACCTGGGGAACCCCACTCGTGACCAGCCACCGACTGGATTTAGCTCTGTTCACTACAACTCTCTGGACTTGGCCATCCAGCCAGTGTTTTACCAGCGAAGAGTACACCTGTCCAATCTATGAGCTTGCAGCTTCTCTAGGAGGATGCTATGGGAGACAGTTTCAAAGGCTTTGCTAAAGTCCAGGTAGACAACACCCACAGCCTCTCCCTCATCCACCAGGTGCGTCATCTGGTCATAGGAGGAGATCAAGCTGGTCAGGCAGGACCTGCCTTTCATGAAGCCATGCTGGCTGGGCCTGATCCCCCAGTTATCCTGCACTTGCCTGGTGAACTCACTCAAGATAAACCACTCCATCACCTTCTCCAGTACTGAGGTCAGACTGACAGGCCTATAGTTCCCTGAATCCTCCTTCCAGCCCTTCTTGTAGATGGGCGTCACATTGGCAAGCCTCCCGTTATCTGGGACCTCCCCTGTTAACCAGGACTGCTGATAAATGATCTCGTTCTGTGTTGACGATTCAGTAATGATCCACTGTTCTCCTGGCAAGAATTGTCCCATGATAATTTGTTACCATGAATTCTGCTGTGATCATGTGTAAACATCAGGCTTTAGCTCTACCCCAGAATCTTTGCAAAGCTTGATTGATTATATTTCTTTTGTGGGATTTTTGTCTTTTAGTTTTTATTATTTGTATTTTAATTATTTTGTAATTTGTATTGTTTTTATTACTGAAAGCTTAGTGTCCTTGTTAGAGCTTCTTTGAAAATGGTTATTTTTGAAAAATGTTTCCTGACAAACAATTTCTGACTCACAATTTTATAGAGACCTAAGAATAGATTCTCGGAGTCTCTAGAAGAACCAAATGAACAAGAAATTTATGTTAACTTCTGCAACAGAAGTCTAAAACTGAATGATTAATATCCAGGGATGGCACCTGGCCCTATGAGCACAGAAGTCCTTCTCTTATTGGGTATTTAACTATTAACTAAGAAGTGGAAAAGCCACAGATGCTAAGGGTAGTTTCATGTGTTATCTATTCCTGCTCTGAAACCAGACACATTTTCTAAATGATAAACCCACAGATAATAGGGTATATTTCAATACTAATGTTTAAGTAATCATGAACTTAAACCCTTGAGGGAAGGGTCAGACAGATTGAAGACTAGACTAGGTAAAAAAACCCTCTTAATGCAATTTCCGAAACTGATTCTGGAAGAAAAAACCAGAATAAAGTGAAAAGGAACAAGTTTTTTTTTCATCACTGCTGGAGAATATAGGTAATAGAATTGCCTGTATGTTGGTTTTAAATTACTTAATATCCTGACAATATAACCTAATAGCAGAAGGGCTCTAAAGGAAGCAGATCTCTGAAACAGCATGAAGTCAATTCTCACAGTATCTCAAGAACTAGAGTCCACACTGCAGTCATAGATGCTACACAAATCTGTGGGGAGGTTGGTAAAGGATATTTTATCTCTGGCTTCCAGTCAGTCTTAAGTTCAAGCTATATTATACTGTCAAGACGTTGACAGTTATATTTGTATTGATTTTTGAGTGACTGTTTTTTAGGTTATTTTTCTACCAAGGTCTGTCCCTCCCATTGATATTAATCCTTCATTTCTTCAGCCACGACCAGCTATGCTGTAAGAATTGTCACTTAGGTTTCCTGACTTCATACAGTATGGCAATTAGCAAAATGGAGTAAAATTGCATATTACCAGCCAAAATGCAGCCAAGAGCTGTAATAACTGTCCAGGTTCTAAAATCTGAATTTGACTAACTTCCTTCTTATATAATGACATTGTTACACACTGTGCAATTTGCTGACTACAAAATTTGTCTGACATACATATACATGTTAATCAGTGGTCTTGCTGTGCTTTTGTCATGGGCTTACCTGCAATGTTTGGTAACATCCTGACTTGAAAGTATATTTCGAACTGCAATTGTGTGTATGCATTCATGTATGTATATATGGTTTTCATAAGGTACAGATAATTCCTTTGAACTGCAGGCCTTTTGTTTTCACTAACTTCTTACAGTCAGCATGACCCAACATTATTCAGCACTCCTCAACACAGAAAAAAGTCCCAGCAACTTCCCTGCTTGTTGCCATACATCACTTTTATGATCAGCTGCGCCCATGTCTACAGCACAAGATATGGTCCAGAAAAACAGGAAAGTAAAACAGTAAAGGCTCTTTGCGTTTTAGCTGTCTCCAGGTGCAGAATGTAGCTTTCAGAATTTGAATCAGGCAGCTAAATTCCATCTAAAGCCCACTTTTTGTATGTACTTCCTTTACTGACTCAAGCACATAGTAAATTTGGTCTGAGATTTAGTCATCAAATTAGAATATTAAGAAATATTCCTAAAAGAATTGATGAAGGCAAGGAAGAAAGCAGAGGAGGAAAAAGCAGAAGAAGACAGGAGATATAGTTAAAAGCAAGGAATTTTGGGATGCTTAGGTTGCATGACAAATAGTCCAGAGGGAATGGGTGAGCATTGAAACAAAGGGTGAAGGGAAGCAAGACCAGAAAGGAGACACACAACAGAGGAGGAGAGTGGCAACAGGAGGTGGGAGACTGTTGCCTATACAGAATCATGCTTCATTTATTCCAAAAACTGAAATACATGAAGGCTGATATTACATTTACAGGAGCTGACTGTTTGTTTGGAAACTAGATTCTATCTATGCCTCTGCCATTGAGTTTCACTGTATCTGATGAATCACTTCAACTATACTTTCTAAAAGTGCATGTTCATAATAGTCTGAATATGTTGCACCTCAGTTGCATCAATATTGACTGTTCACAGATGTAATTAAAGTTGATTTGCTGTGCTGTGAATATATGAAGATCCATTAATGCTAATACTATGAAAAATGAAGTCATAGGTATTCCAACTAGAGATTTTTTTAATCTCAGTCCCTTGGTGTCTCAGTTTTCTCTCTCTAAAATGGTGACAGTACCTATATGTCAAATTGAATTTATTAATGTTTATGAAGCAGTTACACACTCTAGTGATAAGTGTTGTAGACATGCTTATGGGGGAATTAAGAATTCCTTCTCTAGACCAGGCTTTCAGTCTTATGGAGAAAGTAAGGGAGAGAGCCAGGGGGAGGAGGCCAGACAGTGGACAATGAGAATGCAAAATATTGAACAGGTATGTGAAATACATTGATGTTGTGGAGACAGGGATCCTAAGAAGAATAGAGTTAATTAGATAATACATCACAAGGCATATATACAACAGAACTGAACTCAGGTTATAGTGGGTATCTTTATTCTAGTAAAAATTTTTTCAGTACTTGATTTTTCAATTTAGAAAGGAATAGAATAGAATAGAATAGCATGTTCCAGTTGGAAGGGACCTACAATGACCACCTAGTCCAACTGCCTGACCAGTTCAGGGCTGACCAATAGTTAAAGCATCTTATTAAGGTCATTGTCCAAGTGCCTCTTAAACACTCTCAGGCTTGGGACATCAATGACCTCTCTAGGAAGCCTGTTCTGGTGTTTGATCACAATCTTGATAAATAAATGCTTCCTAATGCCCAGTCTAAACCTCCCCTGGTGCAGCTGTGAACCATTTCCATGCATCTTATTGCTGGATACCAGGGACAGGAGATCAGCACCTCCTTATCCAATTCTCCTCCTCAGGAAACCGTAGAGAGCAACAAGGTCGCCCCTCAGCCGCCTTCTCTCCAAACGAGACAAACACAGAGTCCTCAGCCGCTCCTCATAGGACATCCCTTCCAGACCTTTCACCAGCTTTCTTGCTGTGCTGATTTTGGCTGCGAAGCAGTTAATTTTCTTCATAGTAGCTAGTATGGGGCTCTGTTTTGGATATGTGCTGAAAATAGTGTTGATAACACATGGATGTTTTAGTTACTGCTGAGCAGGGCTTACACAGCATCAAGGCCTTCGCTGCTTCTCACAACACCTCACCAGCGAGTGGGTTGGGAGTGCACAGGAAGTTGGGAAAGGAAACAGCTGGGACATCTGACCCCAAATGACCAAAGTGATATCTCATACCATATGATGTCATGCTCAGTATATAAAGCTGGAGAAAGAAGGAAAGTGGGAACTCTTGGAGTGATTGTATTTGTCTTCCTAAGTAACCATTATGCATGATGGAGCCCTGCTTTCCTGGAGAAGACTGAGCACCTGCCTGCTGATGGGAAAGAGCGAATGAATTCCTTGTTCTGCTTTGCTTGCTTGCACAGCTTTTGCTTCACTTATTACATTTTCTTTATCTCAGCCCAGGAGTTTTCTCACTTTTACTCTTCCAATTCTCTCCCCCATCCTGCTGTGGGGAAAGTGAGAGAGCGGCTGTGTGGTGCTTGTTTGCTGGTCACCATCACCCATCACCCATTCACCCATTCACCACAAGCATTTGAGCCATGCCGTTCAGCCAGTTCTTCACCCAGTGTGCTGTGTACACATTCATCTCACAGCTGGACAGCTTGTCCAAAAGGATACCCCGAGGGCCAGTGTCAAAAGCCTTACTAAAATACAGAAAAAGTACATCCACAATCTTCCCTTCATCAACTAGGCAGGTGACCTTATAATAGAGGGATATCAAATTAGTTAGGACTTTCACTTTGTGAACCCATGTTGACTGTGCCTAATGATCTTATTCTCCTTTAAATGACTTTCAATAATACTCAGTACTGAGACTAGACTAACAGGTCTGTAGTTTCCTTGGTATTCCCTCTCTCCCTTCTTATGAATTAGAAGAATGAGGGCTAGCTTTCAGTCAGTGGGGAACTCCCCAGACTACCAAGACCTTTGGTAGATAAGTGAGAGTGGTCCTGCTGTAACATCCACTAAATCCTCGAATACTCTGGGATTAATCCCCATCAGGCCCTATGGATTTATGAACATTCAACTGATACATCAGGTCCCTTACAATTTTAGTGTCCACAAATGGAAAGTCACTGTTCCTGTAGTCACAGAATCATAGAATACCTCAAGCTGGAAGGGACCCATAGGGATCATCATGTCCAACTCCCTGATCCTTGCAGGACTACCTAAAACTAAACCATATGACTAAGAGCATCATGAAAAAGAGATTAACACCTTCCCCTCTGCTTCCCCCATTTAGGAAGTTGTAGGTTACGATGAGGGCACTCCTCAGTCTTCTCCAAGGTGAACAAGCCAAGTGACCTCATCTGTTTCTTCAAAGTGTTGTCCTCAAGGCCTTTCACCACCTTGGTTGCCCTCCTCTGGGCACACTCTAATAGTTTAATGCCTTCTTACACTGAGGAGCCCAAAACTGCGCACAGTACTCAAGGTGGGGCGGCACCAGTGTGGCGTAGAGTGGGACAGTCACCTCCTATTACCAGCTGGGTATGCTGTGCTAGATGTATCCCAGGACATGGTTGTCCCCTTTGGCTTCCAGGGCACTCTGTTGACTCATATTCAACTTGCCATCAACCCAAACCCTCAGATCTCTGCACTTCAGCCTCTCATCCCCCAATTTGTACATAGAATCAGGATTACCCCCTCCCATGTGGAAAATCCAGCCCTTGCTCTTGCCAAATTTCATACTGTTGGTGATTCCCCAGATCTCTCTGTAAGGCCTCTCTACCCTCAAGGGAGTCCACAGCTCCTTCTACTTAATTGTCATTGGCAAAGTTGCTAAATGTACATTTGATTGACCCCATTTCCTTTGAGCCCGATCCATCAGCCAATTGCTTGTCCAATGTATTATGGACTTGTCTAGCTGTGCGATGGACACTTTATCCAGAAGGACACTGTGAGAGACAGTATCAAAAGCTTTGCTAAAATCCAGACCCACCACATCTACTGGCTTCCCTTGGTCAACTAGATGGATGACCTTGTTATAAAAGGAAATTAAGTTGGTTAAGCAGGACTTTCCCCTCGTGAACCCATGCTGGCTATGACAAATGACTGCATTGTCTCTCAAGTGTTTTTCCATAACTCCCAGCAAAACCTTCCCCATAATTTTACCAGGCACTGAAGTGAGACTGACAGGCCTGTAATTATCAGGGTCTTCCTTCGTTCTTGAAAACTGGGACAACACTTACAAGCTTCCTGGTGACTGGGACCTCTCCAGACTCCCAAGACCATTGGAAAATAATGGAGAAAGATCCCTCAATAATATCAGCCAGCTCTTTCGGTGCCCTGGGAGGAAACCCATCAGGCCCCATAGCTTTATGTGCATCCAGCTGGAGCAGCAAGTCCCAAACAAGTTCAGGGTTGGCTGGGAGTTTATCATCCCCCCAGTCACTGTCTTCCAACACAGGGCTCCAGGGGTCCCAGGGCCCATTATCAGTGTTGAAGACAGAGGCTAAGAAAGCATTGAACATCTCTGCTTTGTCTACATCCCTATTTGTGAGGTGACCAACTTCATCAAGCAGTAGAACAATGTTATCTCTGATCCTCCTTTTGCTATTAACATATTTTAAAAAAGCCCTTTTTGTCATCCTTCACAGTGCTGGCCAGCTTGAACTCTAATTGAGCTTTGGCCACATGAATTTTCTCCCTACAGTGGTGAACAGCATCTTTGTAGTTGCTCTGTGATACCTGTCCTTGCTTCCAATGCCTGTACACTTTCCTTTTCCACCAAAGTTCTAGAAGATCCCTCTTCAGCTAAGACAGCCTTCTGTCCCACTTGCCTGACTTCCCACACTTTGGAATTGCCTCCTCCTGTGCTCTTAAGTCATGGTCCTCCAATTCAGAGGACTGGACAGCCCAAGGTTTATCATTAATATTAAAGACAGAGACAAAAAAGCACATTAAATGCCTCCAGCTTTTCTTCATCCCCATTTGTCAGGTGATCATCTTCATCAAGTACCAGTCCAATATTTTCCTTAGACCTTCTCTGGCTATTAACATGCTTTAGAAAGCCTCTTGTTGTCTGACACAACACTGGCCAATTTCAGCTCTCATTGAGCTTTTTCAATATAATTAATTTAACGTAAATTTTTCAGTTAAAAAATATAAAAAATCCTTCTTCTTCCTCCTATGTAGTCAATTTTCCAAGACCATATCAGATATGCAGGGAGCTGGTGACACATGGACTTTGATTATATTTTCTAATATAATTGTAATTTGCTAATATGATAGCTGAAACCAGTGGTTAAGCAGATGAACTAATAAGTGGTAACATAATACATTTATATTCTGTTACCAGTTCCATTAATGGGTAACTGATGTTTAGTCAATTGCTGCTTATCATTTTGTTTCAATTGTCCTGTCCGATAGTTGGATAAAAATTATTTCTTTGGAAAATAGTATGAGAAAAACTATACGAGAGTAGACTGTTAAGTACTATTGCAGTAAATACATTTTGTTTCCTAAATTCATACTGAAACTAAATGTTCATTTGTTTATATTTTTATTTATGCTAATGCAGAAAAGCATTAAGCACCTCATATCCTAGTCTCAGCTTCCTTTGTTTTTGCCATGGGTTGCACTCAGTCCTACCCACTTCCTCTGGGGTGGTGCAGAAAGTTGGGATCAGTGTCTCTCTGCTCCTGGTTTATTGTTCTCCTCTATTCCAGCATGTGTTGCCCATGGCAGCAGATGCTCAGGCCTGTCACTGCCCTGGAGCAGGTCACCTACAGACACAGTCCCTCAGGGGTGTCCATACCCCAGGACGGGTCACCCATGGACGACAGTTCCTCAGGGTTGTCCCTGCTGTGGCATGAAGTGCCTCCTTCCAAGACTACATCTCTAGCTGTGTCCTCAGTGATGTCTCCTTCCACTTATCTCTCCATGTCTATTTCATGCCTCCTCTTTTTGTTTTTCCTCCCAGCAACTCCCACCCTTAAATATGTTTGACCAACAGCTTTAGGTTCTCCTTGGACTAGTGGCAGATTTGGCAGATGATGGGTTGTTTAGGTCCATTTCAGAGCAGCTCCTGTTACTTCCACACAGGTCACCCTCCAAGCACCCTGCCAGCAAGGCCCTGCCAGGTATGACCACAAGAGACACTCATAAATGTTTCATTTTTGAACAACAAATCTAGAGAACTTAAAGCTAAAGGAGATTATGAGAATAGTTATCCTCACCTCACTGGCCCACTCTGTGATGCCTTTTCTGAGGGATTGCATTATTTCTATTTGACTGCAAACTGACAGGTTGGACAGCTTGTCCACACTTTCATGAAGTATGATTATTAAATGTCTGAATGAATTGTCTCTTTCTGCCAGGTTTCATCTCACTTCTTTCTAACATTGCTGTGTTTTTCTCACAATTATTGGAAATGAAATTGAAAATATAAGGTTAAAAAGGGAAATAGTAAATTGCATATATGATAAACATCAGGGAAGTGATCAGAGGCAATAAATTAAACAGATGATACAAATAAGCTGGTGGCTTAATATGGAAGACTGTGCTTCTCTAAAGATGTGCAATATATTCTGGAATGGAAAATCAATCATCTACAAAAATAATACTGTATAAAATTTCTACAATTATGATAAGGGTACTAGACCATTTTTTTTCCTGAAAATTGGTGCACAATTACAAAATAAGTCTTTTGTACAAATTCCAGATGGATATGTATTATTGGCCAGAAGATTAAAACCAATTCATTAGTGAATAAGAAGGAACCAGTGTTTTCACAATAAAGAATCAATTCCTTGTTCCCACTTTGCCCATGATAGGGAAACACTTGCTTTGATTGATTTCACAAAAGAGAACCATGAAGCACTTAACCGATGTGCGGCAAGTACTACCTCGTTTGGATTCTGTAACAATGTTTTGGTCTTCCATTAACAAATGTGTACTCCATAACAATCTTTTCCAAGCTTCAGCCTCTAGTGAACTGGAATTTTCAGATGGACTTGCAGTGCCCTACTAGATTCAGGGCTCAAACCTGACTACTTCTATCATAAACACTGGTCTCTGTACCTCACTTACATCCACCTCATCGGACTTTAACCCCATGACCAAACCACTTTCTGAAGTTGCTATTCAAGTGCTAATGAAGAGCAATTATAAGCCTGATGTTGGAGCCTGAGTTAGGTACCTAAAACTTACACTGAATTAATCCAGGCCTTTCCCTCCATTGTAGTTGTGTGAAATCCTGCCAGCCAGACTCAATGATGGCATATTGGCAGAGCAGGCTGCAACCTCTCACTGAGTTTTCTCAGTTCTGAATAAATTCCTGAATATTCCTTCTAGAGAAAATCTTCTTACTTGTGCTATCATTTCCTAGTTAGTAGAACAGAATTTCAAGCTGATATATACAGGCTATTATCTGATAATGTGTATTCATAAGTTAATAATTTGAGATTAAAATCCATAATCTGTTGATTTTATCACATTAACAATTTTTTTTTAAAAAAAAGAGCAGTGCTCCAAAAGATGATGTCAAATTAATATGTATATGAGATCCTTAGTGGAACAATTAATTCAAGTGGTGAATTATTGATTTGGATATGTTAGTAAGAAATAAATGAAGTTCTGTACTGTAAATTTTTTTTAAGGTTTCCTTATTTGAAAGCAAAATATGTAATATAAATTAGTAGGTTTCTATACCTGAAATATCCTTACCTGCATGGTTTGCCTGTATGTAGGCATTCTGTATTTCCTGAAATATCTGGGTAACTTGGCTGTTGTTCAGATAACTATTAGCTGTACAAACCAAATAAAAAAATATAAAAATATTTATAAGGAGACATAAGTGATAAAAATGTGTCAATTTTTTTTCTGGGCTGTTATGCTTTAAAATGGATAAAACTAGATACAGGTGCAAAAACAAGATGAAGAAAATGTGTGTATTAAAAATAAATTTAAAAAATCATATAATAGTATAATTAATATTCATAGAGAGGCAACAGAAAGTTGTTAGCCAGGTTCTGCAATTCTCTTGGACTGAGCATTCAAACATTATCACAGTCGTTCTGTCTACTTTCATTGTACAAAATTAATTTTTCATGAATTTTGTAACTGGTGATTAATCCTGATGTAATTAATAAACCTTGAATCATTCATAAATAATGAGTAAATTAGATCAAGCTCTCCCTCTTACAGTTACTTAATTCCCTCATTTTACTGCCATTTTGATCTCCTTACAACTGAGCGTCTAGCAGAATTTCAAGTTATGATTGTCTGTGTTTCTGCAAAGACTAACAGTTTCAGTCACATCTGTGTTATATGCCATGACATCAAAAGGTGCAAATTAAAGTAGGATAAAGTTAAGTATCTTGATTTTCAGTTTCAGTGCTTTAAGTCATCAAATTGACCATCATGTTGAGAATGAGATGAAAAACAGTTTTTCTGCCAAGACAGTTTGAGTAACAGCTGTGTTCAGATAAATTGACACTACATGAAGGAAAGAGTAATAACAAGAAGAAACTAAAAGCACATGTCACAACAGTACTTAAACATTATTGGATTTTATTTTTTTTAAAAGAACAACAAGCACTGGGAGCAGAGATCAGAGCCCATGTCTCTTTCCACAGCAAGGGCTATAACTAGTGGGCTATAGAGTAAAACTCTTTTTCAAGTCCAATAAATCTTCAATTGTTTTCTTCAAAGAAAGTGCCTTCAGCAGACTAGCTTGATAACGCCACAATAACAGAGCAACTCAAGATAACATTTTTAGGAGTTGGGAAATGTGAATGTTGATCCTTAAAAAGAAGAAAACGGTTCCTTGGAATCTCTAGTACTAGACTGGTATGCTACCAGGGAACAATGCTGCTTCTCCAGTATGCTTTCTCCTTTTGTTTTGAATATTTATGCTATAGTTACTGCTCCTAAAGGTCAAAGTGGCTCTTTCATGGAAAACTCTGATTTCCTGGTAAGTTGGTATTCTGTCTTATAACTACAGTCATGTCAGTTCATGGATTTAGTTCAGTTTCTGTGGAGGCATATGAGGCACCGGCTGAAGTATATCATGTTATGGAATGCAAATATGTAGAATCCATAGATTTGATCA
The DNA here is from genome assembly GCF_949628215.1 of Phalacrocorax aristotelis. Lineage (NCBI taxonomy): Eukaryota > Metazoa > Chordata > Aves > Suliformes > Phalacrocoracidae > Phalacrocorax > Phalacrocorax aristotelis. The sequence continues at coordinate 200,297,435 of NC_134276.1, forward strand.
TTCTTGTCTGAAATATTTACAAATCCATACTGCATGAAGTTTTAAAAATACTACGTGTCAATATCCTGCTCTTCAAAACAGGACTCTAAGTTATTTGTTTGAACTGAGTATCTGTATTTTTTCCCACTGCAATCACTAGAATGAAGATGTGAATGCAACTGGGTAAGTACTGTGAAAGTAGTAAGCAATTAACAAATTGACAAATGAACAAATTAAGAAACAAAACCTGACAAATAAGCCAATTGGTAAACTGGAAAACTGACAGACTGGCAAAGGGAGGACATGCTTGAAGTTTATTAGAAAGGGCAGTTTAGGCACTGTAGGTTGGGAAAATTGATCCAAGATCCTTTCAAGCACCTGGTAGTAGTCTCTCACTGAGATGTGAATGAGAAAAGGAGTAAAGTGTAAGACTAGGAATAGGGGCTTGGACATTCTATAATGAAATCATATGAGAATTAATTAGCCAAGAATTTGGTGATCTTTGGACAAAAAGCTATTATTTTATCTTTACTGCACAAAGTTCATTTTTATCTTGATAAAGATAAATATCGTACACTTCAGTATGTGATAGCTAAATGGTAGACTGGATATCATGAGAAGCTCCTGTGTGACATATGATATTGTGTTTAGTAAAAGATTGCTTACCCTTTGCTGGTAATACTTGGGCACATGGTAGAGTCCAGAGAGAATGTAATTCACATCACCTTTCATTTTGAGTTGGAAGTTTTAAATTGCTTGATTATATGCCCATGTGGTGGGTTGATCTTGGCTGACTGCCAGTCAGCTCTTTCTCTCCTCCTCCTCAGCCGTTGGCGGCCCCTGCCACCCCCCACTCCTCGGCGGGCGCTGATCGCCCTCGCCCCGCAGAGCTGCCAAGCACAGCCCTCCCCGGTGGGATAACATCCCAGCTTGGCCTCTGCCTGGCCCCATCCCCAGGGAGGTGCCCGATGCCCGGGGCTGCGGCTGCCCCCTGGCTGTCCTGCTCCTGGCTGCTGGGCCCTGCCCCGCTGGTTGCCTTGTCCCCTGTCGTGGTTTAGCGGCAGCTCAGCCCCACACAGTCGCTCGCTCACTCCCCCACCGGTAGATGGGGGAAGAGAATCAGAAGGGTAACGCTCGTGGGTTGGGATAAGAACAGTTTAATAATTAAAATTAAAAGAAACAACAGTAGAAATGCAATGTAAAGGAGAACAACGAGAGGCGCAAAGCCCCGGGGGAGGGGGAAGGGAGGGGAGAGGGGGAACGAACCGCCGGAACCACCCGCGCTCGCCGCCCGCCGACCCGACGCCGCGCCGCCCCCCCGCTGCCACTGCCCCCCCTCAATATACTGGTCATGGTATCACATGGTATGGAATGAACCTGCCATTGGCCAGTCGGGGTCAGCCGCCCCCACCATGGCCCTGCCCCTCCCAGTCCCCCCCCCGCCACGCGGCAGAGCGCGGGAAGCTGGAAAGGTAGCTGACCCCCACAGTGAGGAGAATTAACCCCTTCTCAGCCAAAACCAGCACATTCCCCTTGACTGCCATCTCCCTGCCCCAAGGGAGCAGCTGGCCCTGATGGTTTGACATCCTCAGTTTCTAAATCCTGAATAAGCTGTGGTGTTCCTTAAGCTGTTCAGTCAGGGTAGAGCTGGGCATGCACAGAAACAGGATTTTAGAAAACTAGACAATATTAAGTTTTTTAAAGGGTATTTGTGGAATCCTCTTACCATGTGGGTTGGTATCAAGTGACCCAAAGATAACTGGAAAATAATTTTAGATTATGTCCCTCAGTTTCCCTTGAGACTTTCTGTAGGTGATTAAGTCCTTGATGGTGTCTAAGTACTAGCATATTCCTTATTTTCAATTTTATTTTCTATGGAATTTAAAACCCTTTTGGGGTTAAAGAAAAAAGTCTGGTAAATGAAGAGAAGCCAAGAATCAGAGGTGACAGCTGGTTTATTTTTTTATCAGATATGACACAAGTATCAGGATGATATTTAAGATCTGAATAACTTGATTCCAAAGTTTTATGATTTTGACTTTACTATTGCTTAGAACCAGGTATTTGGAAGTGGGAGTTTGAAAAGTTCTCTGTTGGGCCATGCTGCCATATAGATTATGTGCTCTGAGGCTACCATGCTGTGTCTAAACTGTGAGTGCTTCACCACTCCTATGACTATGTGCATGACATGCCTTTGACAAGTATGTATTGTGTCATGGCCTGTCCATACATATCCTTCTCACACCATAGCTTACATGGGGAAAATGAGTGCAGAAGTCAAACAGACATATGATGAATTTCAACTATTTTCCATTTTGGTACCTGTCTTTCAATAAAAGCATAGTAAACCAGAGCCAGATTCCTGGCCTATCTGGGTCAACAAAATCATACCAGATATTAAATGATCAGGAAGTTCTATGCAGTAAAAAGATAGGGATTGACTCCATTTAATAGTATATAGTTGTCTTCAACACTGTTTTAAGATTCAGTGGTATTGTTATAACATGTAAAACTGGTGTGACTTAAAGAAGAATCACACCTACAAACAGTCTGGGATAAAACTCTTCCAGGTTTGCTTTAAAGAGTTCAGTCTGTATCAATTATGAGCTCTGATTTGGCATTGCTATCCAATAACTCTCCTCAAAAGCAGATATATTTGAAATAAATTTAGACTAGAATAGAATACACTGTGTTCTTGCAAGCACTTTATCTTTCAATAAGAAAATAATCTAATCATGACGTATAAATGTTCACTACTCAAAAAGTATGACAGTTGAGACAAGGAGGGAAACAATATGATCATTGTTTCATTAGTGCACAATACAGTGCTGAAAGCTGGGATTTGGTCCCTGTATGGGTGCCTGACTGTAATATTTAATTATTTTAGAATCATGTTGATTGGCAACCTATCATCCTAAATAAATGTCTGTCCTGAGAGTCAGAATCTTATTTCAATTGCTCCATCAGGTATTTGGAGTAATTATATTAAAGTAAATGAAAGCATTTTAGTTATTCCTTGTCTAATTGCAGTAACAGCCTTCCCTAAGAAACAAACCAAAAATATAAAGAAAATCTATTATTATGAAAAAGAGCAAAAAGAATCTAAGATCCCCAAGGGTTTCAGTCTACAGCTGTCCTTCTATGATACCTTCTACTCTTACATGAGCCTCAAAAAAAAAAAAAAAAAAAAAAAGACTTTGTTATTAAATACATTGGTCGAAAAAGCTTGTAGTTTATGTGCCTAAATGCTTATCATAACATTGCCACAGCATTAACCGTGGGTACGAGCTCTTCTCAGCTGGAGGAGAAAGCCCACAACCATATTGAAAAATTAACCACCAGCTTATGCACTTATCTGAATAGAGATATCCTCCTTTCCTTTTTTTCAAAATCACATCACTCAGTGGGGAATAAGCCGTCAATTTAGTGAGCTAGCAAAAGCGCAAACAAAAGCAGGTTGACAGAATAGTAACCTGTATTTTGTCTTGATACGGAGTCTCCGTACTTCTTCTGTAATGAATCTTTAATGCAAATTATGTAAAAACTATTACAGTAAAAATTCTGAAATCTAATGTTTTCTGTACAATAGCTGTACAATAACTATTCTGCTTTTCAGAAACTCATAATCTTTGTTGAACTGTAGCAGAGCTTTGATAAAACTGCTCTTCCTACATATTTTGAGAGAAGAGTACTGTTCACCTCTCTGAAACAACAGATTTCTTGCACTTACACTGCAAAAAGTATCTGAGGGACAGAGATGCATGAGGCTACAGCCTTGTAGGATAATAACCAGGCCTAAGAAGAGGATGGCACTGACCTTCATATTTTCTACTTGTAAGTGGTTAAAAATACACTGGCATTAACTGCATTAATTGTTGGTACTCTGTGTTTCAGACCCCATTCTACATTGGTTCTCAAGTGTAGCACAGGTGCTGAACACAGCATTCTGGGTTCTCTTCCAGGGTCCTTTTGTCTAAAACTTTCAGCATCTAACTGTTAGGTGAACAAGTTACTTTTTGGATCTGACTCTTTAGTACAGAAAGAATCTTTCTGTCTTTAAAACAAAAAGGCATACCCTGTTCTTCATACTTCACTCTTCATCAACTGTATCAAAATCTCTGCAATAACAGAAATAATTGGAATTTTTGCCTTTGACTTCAGTGGGGGAAGAAGGTTGGCTTTGGTTTCAACGATATCCAGAACTAAGTAGAACACTTTGCGTTTCAGTCAAATTGTTTCTTTGGGAGATGCCCAAATTAAGCAAATACTCCAGTGAAGTGTCCCCCATTTACATGGACGTGGCAGTACTTCATCCTTCATACAGGGTAAGAGTAACAAATGCAATACAGAAATAATGTCAAAGAAACTGTTTAGTCTTCTAGATGAATACAATAGTTTTATTCTCTTATTCAGTTATCTTTTATCAGGTTAATTGGTTCAGAACTGAATATGCATTCCTGGTAGAAGCTTACATATTTTTCAGTGCTTTCTTGACTTTAAGACCATGTTATTTGCCCTCTCTGCTAACTCTTTTGTGTTAACTGCCAAGCAGTTATTGATGACTTTTCTGAAGTTGCCGTTGCAAGAACTGTAATGAATTGCTCTTTTGCAAGGTTGTATATCAAATCAAAGATCTCTGGTTATAAAGAAAGTTTAAATCTATCATTAACATACTAGGTTGCCTAAGAATCATGCCCTCTGTGCATTCTTACCCTCTGTCCTTTAATTTTTGGACTTTCATTATTGTCAAAAAACATAGGAAAATGCATTTTGAAAAAACAGCTTTGATAACTCCTGGTGATAAAAAAAGATCAGGTCACAGAAGAAAAGTATGTGCAAACCTCAATTCACATTATCAACTGCCATTATCTCAGAAGACTCACTTTAAAGAGACTGACAGCTTTTTTCCTGGTAGCAGTATGTAAATGAGGAGAGTATTGAGGTTATGCACTAGTTTCACCTCACACAAAGTCAAATGTCATTGTACTCAATGTCAGGAAGAGCAGACAGGTACAAGTTGTCCTTTTCACCTACATAGAGTCCTTGAGGATTTATAATTAAAGGGACTTTAGAGCTTGCCAATGGCTGCTAGTGTATCTACAAGATTTTCCTTGTGATAAGCTTCACCAACAGGAAAAGTACTAGAACTGATTATTACTTTCTTCTCAGATTTACTAAATAAAGAATCCTTCCCCCCTCCACCCCCCAAAAAAAAACCAACCCAACCAAAAAAAAACCACTCCCAAAACTTTATCTATCAGAAAAGGCAAATGAAAGCACATTGAGAAGTTGCCAGTATTCTTGCTTCAGCAGTGACTCGAGGAACAAACTATAGAATAATCATGGTAGTATAAAGCCTTTCTATTTCTCCACGTTACTGTTGACTCCTGTGGAAGAAAAAAGGGATGTCAAGATGAAAGAGGCTGTGGTAAGGAAGCAAACAGAAAAAGCAGAATCTTTTTAAGGATGAGGGGAAGGAAGGCTGGACTCTTAGATTTCTGTTTTGAAAGAGTCGCAAACTGTCATTCATATTGGCAGAAGCTGGTTATTATAATGTTGAACCCACCCCTGGTGGCCTATGTACAGTAGTGTCTCCTTTGTTACTAAAAAATTTTGCTGTCTTTTTGCTCTCATAAGGGAATATGATTCACATGTCTATGAACGATGGATGAAAGAAGAGGTAAAAATGGTGGGAGTATAACAGGAGAAAGGAGTGTTGGATTGCTGCCAATATTCTGGCTCTTGAGACACTGTAGGACCAGATACTCTAACTGGACACACTGTCTAGCCACAGGCACACCATTGGAAAATACTATTTCCATACATTAGGAGTCTAACCCGTGCATGTTTCTGGCCCTTATAATTCATTCTGTCCATTCAGACCTGACATACCTCAATCGTAAATTGCCAGAACCTATTCTAGAAGCTAAGCTTTTCATGCCAGCTCTATATTCCCAAAGAATATTTCTCTTCAAAGACTTATCAGCAGATTAAGAACATTCAGGCACTAATTTGCACTATGACTATACTATGTTAAGATGAGTAGCTCTTGTGGTCTAGTTTTTTCACCGCTAGACTTTGGCTAACAGCAAGTATATACTCAGTTGATGCACCATAATGGCAGCTGACTTCTTTTCATTTTTGATCACAGTACACACACTTTTGTAGGCTACCTTGTGGACTAACTTATTCCTCTGCACAAAGTGACTGTATTTGCAGAGGACCAACCTGATAAAAGTGGGCATTCTTGGCCAGCATAATTGCTTAGACTGGAGTGGAAATATCTGTCCAGAAGTAGAGCAACAGGGTGATCTAAGATCAGCCTGCAAGTACTTGAAGAGCAGTTGCATGGATGGATCACCCAAACCCTTTCCAACAGAAGCAGGCAATGTAAGGAGCAAAGGCCAGAAGTTACAGCCTGTAAGACTCATCTTGATCACTGGGAAAAACTATTTTCACTAGGAAAGAAATGCAGTGTAAGCACAGGGGTTGCCCAGAAGATTGTCCAGAGAGGTTTTGTAATCTCCACTCTTCAAGGTTTTCAAGGACACTGCTAGACAAATCTGTGGCTGACCTGATACAGTATTTGTGACAGTCCTGCTTCTAGAAGGCAGCTGGACTAGATGTCTTCCAGAGGTCCTTTCCAATGAATACTTCTATGATTTTGCAAGTGTTGAGGCACAGTTTGGAAAAGAACTCACATCAGGGAATAGTCTTAATATTCTGTTTAGACACAGGTACTCTAGGTTTTGTGGACTATTTTTCTGTATTCTCTCTTCATTTATGAGGGTTTTTTTGAGACAAAGAGTTGGTTTATCTGTATGTACATGAATTGGGTCACGCTGGGTTATGCCATGTGTCTTTAGAAACAGAGGACACTTCCTGTCATATTTGTTTTATTTGCTAAAAAAGATGTAACCTGTTGAAGTCTTCACCTTTCCCCTACTTTAAGAGAAACTTTCTGATGAAGATAGATCGCTATAGTTGTTAAGGAAGGACAAGCAAAGTCCTTTATAAAATGGTTCATGCAAAAAGTGTTCTGAGGGAGGTACAACAAATGCTGTTAAAATAAATGTTTTCATGAATGTGAACTACATGGATCTGTGATGCTCTAAAGATGTCCTAGATCTCTAGGACATCCCAAATGTAGAGGGAAATTAGCACTGCAGACAAAGGCAGCCTTCAGGTTCCCTACAGTAAAGCATATTTAGTGTGACTTATAAGATCAAGATTTCTTCCCTTCTACTACAGTATCTTAACAGTTAAAAAAATATAATTCCATGTCCAATTAATGTCAAGAACAGATATGAATTTTAGGGTTTTAAGTAGGCAAGATAAAATAGCAGGGTTCTCTTTAGGTAAATAAAATTTCTTAACTGTGACTTCTTCTACATATTTTATATAAATAGAAAGTAAATAATAAATTAACATGTAATTGTAATTGTAGTCTCTTGAAATCTCATTAAGAGCTAAACAAGCATGGGCTAATTTTAACACCTAGGTAGGAAAGCCTCAGAAAATTTAAAGGTCTCTCAAGAAATGAAGTTGGCCGTTCAGTGTAATTTCTCACCAGTGCAGTCTCTCCAGTGAGCTGGATGGCACTAAGAGAGATACAATTTTTTCTGATGTATATAAAAAATCATCTAAACACTACTTTCACATTACTAAAGCTCCCAAGATTCTTTTTTGAAAACTGTTAATTTGCATACATTGGCTAAAATTCAATAGAAGTAAATATAGCTTTCTTATATAAATTCTTCCCATAATCTCACTGCTCTTTATGGCCATGTTAACATGCCACTTACCTCACTTGAGGGACAGGACTAGCTGGCAAATAGTAAGTCCTCTAAGGTTATAGTTACATTAAAAAGTAGTACAGAAGTGTAGGAGCATTTTTGTAGAGTAAAACAGTACTATGGACCTGATGTCCGTTCTGTCTACCTTTTGGTGAGTTTTAATTCAGCTCTAGTCTTGTCCTATGGATTTAGTGTCCATAGTAGTTGGAGTGCACTAGTTGCACTCCAGTAGTCCATCTCCTAGTTCTGTTTGCTCTGAAAGAAATCCTGCTTGTATCCTTTGAAGTTGTTTCTTGTTGTGAACCTGGTAAATATGGTTGGTGAGGAAATTTATTTCAAAAGTGCATCTAAACCACTAAATACTAACACATTAAACACTAATGAATGAAAACAGAGGTTATAGTTAGTATTCTAAATTATACAGCTTTAAGACCAGTACTTGCCAGACTGGAAAACTAAACAGCTCCAGAACTGTCTGCATCTTATCATGTAGGTCTGCAGTGAGTAGGGTAGGATTTATTCTGGGGGAGCTACCTATAATAAAAATATGTTCTCTGGGCATTTGAATCCTGCTGGAACTGCCTTCCTCTTCTCCACTGGATGACTCTTATCAAGAGAGCTGTCTTTATACCTAGAGGTTGATATAGCCAGATCCCCAATTGCAAATCGGCATGAAACGAATACTGCTTCCTGAAGCACCCAAATAGCGTGACTGCAAACATCTCAGGTTAATCTGCAAGAACACTGAATTTAAATTCATGTTTTTTTCTGAACAGATATCATCTTATTCTCTCCAAAGTAACCTGTGTTATCACACATAGCACTAGCTAAATTTACAGAAGTAGTCTATTCCAGTACAGGGTTAATTTTTTATGACAAAATCTGAATTACTCTTACCACAAGGAATAATAAAGCCCTACAATTCCTCTTTACTTGGTCCAGTGACTTAACTATCTTTGAGGGGAATTGGTCCTTTCTGTCCCAGTAAGTCTAGCTCCCCAGTGGGGTCTTCACTTTCCAAGGATAAATCTTCTCTTCCTCTGTGTTTAAGACAGCTTCACACCATCTCTTACTTACCTGCTTTTACTTTTAACCCAATTAATTCAGTTAAAATGTAAAAGACAGGGCATTTTGTCTTCCAGAGGGCTTCTTTGACACATGATCCTATTATTTATGTATTTAGTTTAGTACATTCTTCTGAGCCTAAATGGCCTTCTTGCCACTCACATTTTCAAGAGTGTCACAGCATTTTATAAATTGAATATCATAGAGAAATGATTTATTGTGCATACATCTGATAAAGCTAACAGGCTGCGGTGTGACATGACACTTTTGGCAGCAGGACAGTCTTCCCATTCACCCCTTCACTCACTACTGCCCTTATCAGTTCATTACTTTTTCTATTGTGTTTACCACACCATGTCCCCATATTAAAATATGACAAAGTGATATTTCTGCTCATCTAAATTTTCCACAGACCACTATGTCTACCCCTTTTTTGTACAACAATTTTACAAAGTTTTTTTTGTGCATTTTATTTTCCTGCTCTCTCCAAATCAGGAGAGTTGGCAGCTGTACTGTGATTTGTTCTCTGTGACTCAGCTCGGCAAAAAATAAACTCTGTAAAAAACCAAATATTAAAAAGATTATCAACATCAATTATATTGAGTAATTTTTTTTAATTAATCAATAAAAAATAAAAAAGAAGATAGATTATATAGAAACTGGGTGTGGAAATAGAGGGGTCAAGTCCCATGTATAGGGTCCATAAAATCTCATTAGTTTAAAAATAATATATAAGTAATAACTGATGTATTCTATCACTTCATTAAAACCTGGTGACACACTTAAACGAAAATACCTTCTATGCTTATGAATATATTAATATATACTTGCATTTCTCCTCTTTCCAAAACACTCCTATTTCTATTAAGCAGAGTAGAAATAACTGCTGAATGTACTAGATGTAGCAAGTTCTCCAGTTGTTAAACTTTTAATGAAACCAAACCATGATCATTCCTTAAGATTTCCTGTAGTCACTTATCTTTTGAGTGAATAAAGTGCTATTAATTGCATTCATATGCTTTAAATGAAGTACATCTGATGCTTTTCACTGATGGTTTGCCAGCCAATTTGCATTATAATGAATAAAATTCCAAGGATCTTACATATGGTGGAGAATTAATGTGGTCAATATGCAAATATACATACGAAGTTCTGCATCTTAGATATTGCATAATTACACTTTAAATGACAGACAATGAAGAAAACTGTAAAACTCAATTAAAATTAACATCTTATTAACCTGAATTCTAGTAAATCCAATGTCAATTCGTGTATTCCATGCAACAGAAGATTTACTTGTATTTGGCTTTATTTGGCCGTTTAAACTGGGGGGTCACCACAAGATGAAACTGAAACCACTTTGAAAAATGGGCAAATATTTTCAGACAGTTGCGTTTTGCCATAGCATAACTTGTTCTTTGTTACATAATTTTGTTACATAACTTGTAACACAGGTTTTGTGATAAACTTAACATCTAAGTCAACGATTCAAATGTATACTTATAGTACCCAAAACGGTGTAGCTTCAAGGCTCTTATATAAGTGCTGCTACATTCAAAATGGGTGGTATTGTAAGCTGTTGGATGTCTTAGATAATATTTGCTATCTAAAGGAAAACACTGTTTAAACATCACTCTCCTGTGAAGAAAAGCAATGCTGTGTTACAAAATGTCTGAATTCCATATTTGCTACGAACAGATGTTAGCAGGAACAGTCATTATATTAAGCTGCATTAATTAAATATTGACAGAACAACCTTAGTAGATGAATTTATTAAAACAGCATGGGGTCTGATTAGCAATTAGTAGATTGATGTATTCATGATTATTTGCATGTGACAGCAAACAATCAGACCATAGAGAGACTCTTTCCCACATTATAATTCATGTTATCCTTTCCTACTATTTGAACCAGGAAATTTCCCACTGGATTAGCAAACTGAGTTAATGACTCCCTTAAATTGTTCGAAAATTTGTGTTAATTCTTACGACATTCCGTTACCACTGATTCTGTCAACAACTTTCCTGACAAACAGAAAATCCCAACGTGTAATGCCGTTAGAGGCAACAGCCCCAAAATGACAATTTAGGAAGAACTGAAAACAACATTTTGGGGAGTGCTTCTGCCTCTACAAAGCAGGTAGATGAGTTAGTCAAAGCAAAATAAGATTCCTTTGTTTCAAGAAGACATTGTTCTCTTCGTATAAGAAAATTAGCACATCCATGCAGTTCTCTTTCTTTTTAATAACTTTAACCTTTCACAAAAAGGTTGAGAGGTTTCTGAATGGTGCTAGCTGTGATTCTAATCAAAATAATTGGATACTAGCTGTTTCATTGATTTAAAGAAGGTGGGTAGTCTTAACATATTGTTTCTTTGAAATAAACTGTTTCTTTCATTTACTGTGTCTCTGGAAGGTGAATAATTATCCATTATTAGTCTAAATTTATTTTCACAACTTCTAAATGTAGTAGATTGAATTATTACTATTAGGTCATACAAAAGTACAGTATAAGCCTGTAATAATATTGTTAAGCAAAACTTTTAAATACCCTTCTTTATTGCTGTGTTCATGCATATGCACAGTTATGCTCACATCTTTGTTATCTTCCACAAGTGCCTGTTCAATGGCAAGTAAAGCAGTCAATGCCTACTGGCAATGTGCACCCAAATTTCCGATCCACAATCTAGTGCTGCTTACTACAGATCTTCCTATCGTGGCTGATAAAGTCAAAAGAAAGGTTAATATGATAGAGAGTCCTAATCTACAGCTGGCTGCATCTGATGAGCAAAGTGTGAAGGGTAGAACTGATGGAGGTAAAGCACATCCCTCTTCACAGTGCACTGTTCCCTATTCCCCAAAACAGTATTTATCTAACTCAAGGCCCTGGTCTATGGTGATACTTCTGTAGGACTTCATATTCAAGAATCTAAATGGTTATACGTTTGTTTCTAGGACAAGGCAGAGCACCACTACTTTAAAATAGTTGGTGCTGCAGCCCCTGCAACTACACTGTTTGAAGTTCAAGAGTTTACTTCAGATCAGTCTGGGTTTACTCTGGTCCCCTATACTGAGTGTGCCCACAATGCACATGTCTCAAATGTAACCAACGGACCAATGAATGCTTGACCCCTATGTTCCCTTTAGATGGTAAAGAGCATTTGGTGCCAACCCAGAGAAAAACTTCTGGTTTAGTTTCTACTTAGTGAAATTTAGCTAGAGTACACTAAAACTTCTACTGAACTGAAATGCTGTAAGTGGAGACAGCCAGGGGACTTGCTAAAAACTTGTACTATTACTCCACACTGAATTGTTAATGTAGTTGGGGTGTTATTAGCACAAACAAGGCACTCTGGAGAAACTCCTTTCCCATACTCTATTAATCATTATTCAAAACAGCTACCTCAGGAGGATTTATGAGAGTCAGGAATAACCAAATGTTTCCCTCTACACTATGCAGTAGTGCAGTGGGATAACAGTGGAGCACAGAGACAATCATTCTATGTCAAGGCCTTGGACAGACCCTTTTTATTTTGAATAGATTTTCAGATTTATTTATTTATTTGATTGTTTTCTGCTGCTTCAATGTGATGAGAATTGTCAGTTTGTGGCTTTGATTTGTATTTGCTGAGGTGCCCTTTGAAGAAAACTTTCTGAAACTTGTCCTCTGAAAACAATCAAGTGAAAAGGTTGGCCGTGAAAAGGTCTTTAAACATCATCTTTAAAGTGTATGTGTCTTCATAGAATCATAGAATAGTTTGGGTTGGAAGGAACCTTTAAAGCTCATCTAGTCCAACCCCTCTGCAACGAGCAGGGACATTTTCAACTAGGTCAGGTTGCTCAGAGCCCCATCCAAACTGACCTTGAATATTTCCAGGCATGGGGCATCTACCACCTCTCTGGGCAACCTGTGTCAGTGTTTCACCACTCTCATTGTAAAAAATATTTCTTCCTTATATCTAGTCTGAATCTACCCTCTTTCAGTATAAAACCATTGCGCCTTGTCCTGTCACTACAAGCCCTGCTAAAAAGTCTGTCCCCATCTTTCTTATAAGCGCCCTTTAAGTATTGAAAGGCTGCAATAAGGTGTGCCCAGAGCCTTCTCTTCTCCAGGCTGAACAACCCCAACTGTCTCAGCCTGTCCTTGTAGGAGAGGTGCTCCAGCCCTCAGATCATTTTTGTGGCCTCCTCTGGACCTGCTCCAACAGGTCCATGTCCTTCTTGTGCTGAGGGCTCTAGACCTGGATGCAGCACTACAGGTGAGGTCTAACCGGAGAGGAATAGAGGAGCAGACTTACCTCCCTCGACCTGCTGGCCATCCTTCTTTTGATGCAGCCCAGGATACATCTGGAATTGATGACTTCATAATTGTCAATAAAGTATTTAATAGTTATACTAGATGTTCCTAAGATTTAGATGATGACCACTGACTGGAACCTAAACATCTGTTTGAAATGCCATAAATAACAAGGACTTCCAAGTCTCATTTGAGATACATAAATTCTGAAGAGTCAGTACCTAAAGCTGGCACACCAGGCGTAGCCAGAATGGAAACACTAGGGGTAAGAGCAATCTCCCATATGTTCCCAGATCAGGCTGCTACAGGACATCTCCATCTACTTGGAATCTAAACCCTAGACAGCCTTTCAAGGACTGGAGAAGAATTCAATGGTTTATGAAAAAACTAAAGTGAAAGGAGGAGGCTTCCTGCTTATGTAACAACATTTTTGTATACCTGCATTCAGACAGAAACCATTTCATTTCAGCCTCTTCACTGATGAGGTAAATGCAAATCCACTTCTCAAAGCCCAGCAGTGCCTGCCTGCCTGCATGGGCAGTGGGATGCTCTACACTTCTCTTATTTATGTCCTGCTCAGTTAGAAAATAATTCAAGACATAATTGCTTTTGAAAGCAGTTTCAAGGCTGAGCATGCATCTGTCACCAGAAAGGCCACTTGCTTGGTTTGAGAAGACAGAGACCTGGCATCTGTGCTCCAGTGTCTTAACATTAATCAGTTATTGGGAGGGAACTTTATATCTAAATTATACTGCAATCACAAAATAGATTCACTTTAGTTAAGGGAACATGAGTGATACATTTTGCTTGGCTCTTTGAATGGCATAGCTATACTGACACTTGGCTAAAGTTGAACTTAATATGTCATATTTTTTCTCTAAGTCTCTGTAGCAGAGTCTTTGTTCTATTACATCAGAGCCCAGCTTCTTATTTCCATCTCTGTGTGAAATGATCTTCTTGCTTGATCTGTGAGATTATATTGGCACCTTTAACTCGTCACAATAGAGCTATGAAGACCACAGGCACATAAATATGTCAGCAAAATTTCAAGGGGTGGAGCTCTTGGTCTTCAAAATTAAAGGCTGCTGTGTCTTTATTCCTGTATGAGTTTTGAAGTCCATTAGACTGATGAGTATTAAATGAAAAAAACTTAATTTTGCTCTCAGTCTGGTTTTTCTTTTCAATAATTTTGTGAAGTCTGGAATTCTTTCTGCCTCTGTGAGATTATCTGAAGCAGTGCAAGAAATGAAGGTAAGTTTGGAACTCAACACCAGTAAATATAGATATGTACATTTAGTAGTTCTGAGCAGTAGTGAAAACATATGTAAGTCCACCCAGAAGTAATCATTGTATTCTAGAGGAAACATTCTCTCACATGTGCATATTAAGAAAGCAGAGAAGAAGTGACATGGTTTAATTTTAAATCATAAATTTTAAAAGCATGGAATGCATAAGCTTTGTCTTAGGAAAAAGTCAAAAACTCTAGCACCAGGGACTGATGCAATAAGTAAATAAATACAACTAAGTAGTTCACTGAATATAGACATAGTTCCCAAAAAAGAATGTGATTTGGTTTAGTAAGTTTTCAGTGATGACAGTCGTGTTTATTTTAAACAAAACTTATAAAATTATGTATTTTAATGTAACACTAATATAGTTCCTCTCTTAGATATAAAGTAACAAATACAATAGAACAATATAGGTAGTCCCTAGCTATGCATATGATCCAACTGTCAGTAAAATTCAGCTTCACTTTTGACTTTACCGTCTGCTTTTCAGAATGTATGTGAACTGTGATCTTATACTTACTTATACTGGCTTTACTTAAGCAAACCTCTGACTCAGGTAAGATTTTTTGCTAAAGAGCTTGGGATTTTCCCTTATATCTAGCATTTGGCAGAAAGATGTAAGCAAGATCTGCAATTCTTTGTGGTTTTTTGGAGTTGTTTTTTTTCTTTTTTGCAACTCAGAGATATATTAATAGCATGTCTTTACGTCATCTCTCCATCCAGAAAGTCAGTGCATCAGTCGTACCAAGGGATTCATGTTCAGAGAATTTCTTTGACATTATAACTTCTCATCTTGAACTGACACTACATACTACTCATCAGTGTCAAAATTTGTATCTGTAGAAACCATTCCATCGTCTTTTGGAAACGACATATTCTATTTTTAGTCATGGGATAAAGTGCCATTAAAATGCAAAAATCTGCAGAAACTATTCTAAAAAATCTGTCAAAGGTTAGAAAAAAAATTTTCCTATTAAACTATCCTTAACTTAACTAAGGAGTCTATTTCTCATACATGAGTGCAGAAAACAATAGAAGAAAATAACTATGAACTTTTATTACATTCTGCAATTGATGCTTCTATGAAGCTGGGAGGAGTGGCTGGTACACCAGAAGGCTGTGCCACCACCCAGAGACCTGGACAGGCTGGAGAGCTGGGCCAAGGGGAACCTCATGAAATTCAACAAGTGCAAGTGCAAGGTCCTGCACCTGGGGAGGAACAACCCCATGCACCAGTACAGGTTGGGGGCTGAACTACTGGAAGGTGGCTCTGTTGAGAAGGACCTGGGAGTCCTGGTGGACAATAAGCTGACCATGAGCCAGCAATGTCCTTCCCCTCTACTCTGCCCTAGTGAGGCCACATTTCGAGTAGTGTTCAGTTCTGGGGCCCCCAGTTTAAGAAGGACAGGGAACTGCTCAAGCAAGTCCAGCAGAGAGCTACCAAGATGATCAGGGGGCTGGAGCACCTCCCGTATGAGGAAAGGCTGAGAGACTTGGGTTTGTTCAGCGTGGAGAAAAGAAGACTGAGGGGAGATTTCATAACTACCTATAAATATCTGAAGGGTGGGTGTCAAGAGGATGGGACTGGACTCTTCACTGGTGCCCAATGACAGGACAAGGGGCAATGGGCAGAAGCTGTAACACAGGAAGTTTCACTTAAATATGAGAAAAAACTCCTTTCCTGTGAGGGTGCCAGAGCAGTCGCACAGGCTGCCCAGGGAGGTTGTGGAGTCCCTTCCCTGGAGACATTCAAAACCCGCCTGGACACGTTCCTGTGCCCCCTGCTCTGGGTGTGCCTGCTCAAGCAGGGGGGTTGGACAGGGTGATCTCCAGAGGTCCCTTCCAACCCCTTCCATTCTGTGATGCTGTCATTTCTGTAGGGTGAAAATATCACCTGTCCCATAAAGTCAGTTTTCAGAAGCATGCACCAAAACCTGACATGAACAAGCATGAATAAGCATTGCTGGAATTGTTTAATGTGCACTTACACGTATCAGAATGAAGGCACATTTTGCCATTCTAAAACAGGAATGCAGACTATGAGAATTTAATGAGGTTTGTTTTTTTAAAAACTTTTTTTACCTTTTCAGTAGAAAATGGTTTACACACTAGATGTATTTTTGAATGTACTGGAGTAGTTATGCAGTTGGGTCTGAGATGCAAATTACAGGAGCATTTTAGACAAAGTATACCTAAGAAGAGAAAGAGCTTTCTGGCAAATTAATTTGCTAAAGGAGTAATTGTCAATATTACCTACTTTTATAAACTGCCTGGGAGCACTGTATCAGATGTGGTCTGCTGCATTACAGACTCAAGGCCTTTGCATTAACTGGCATGCTACTTATAATTTTCACAGACTGATAAAGCTATATCTTAAGTACAGTTGGGGAATCTTTTGTCTTTTAATACTGCATTTGGTGAATTATTCCAGAATTCATCTTGTGTTAGAAATCTATTTCTACTTTCTGTCCTAGCTTAATTAACAGACAGTTTATGTCCACTTTTTTTCTGGTACTGATATGATTCTTTGGTGTGATCAGTTCTTCCTCTCTGTTTATCACACGCTATATTTATAGGGTGAAATCAAAGGTGAAGGCAAAAGCCTTCTCTGGCTTTATTGAGCTAACCTGAGTAACTGAGCTCTCAAATTTCTTCCTGTATGGTTGCTGATGGTTTCAGTCATGGTAGTGGTTTTCCCCTGAAGCTAACTAATTTTCTTTGAAGAACAGTGGCCAGAACTGTCCAAACTTGTTCCAGATGAGGATCTACCAAGTGACTTGTACAGTGTCACTAACACTTTCACAGTTCCACCGCATTTGGTGTGGCTTAAGTTGTTGTTTAAAACAAAGAATAGTGGAAAATCAATATGATACACTTTAACTGGACTAATAAATGGCCAAGTGACTGGAGTATAAATATGACCCTTAATGGAATCCTTGCCAGACAAATATATTTTCAGTATTGATCCTAAGAGATCAGTTATAAGCTATTATACTATTTAGTATGTATCAATGGCATGCACAATTTTTAAATAAGACAGAGCATAAAATGCTGTAATAATGAAAATAACTTGTAAAAGATACTGAATGATATGATTTATTTAATGATAGAGTCCAAGCAAAACAGGATGTTTCAAAATGGCCAAGTAAAACTGGATATTCAGGACCAAATAGGTTCAGCCATACACTCAAAATGGGAATGTTATTCTAAGAAATAATGAATCTTACATGTAATCATTGTGTAATAGCTCAAATGACAATCCAGTGAGAGGCAGAGGTTCAAAGGGTTGATAAATGTCTGCTGCAGGGGCATACCAATCTGTGACGCACTCATGTTGTTCAAGATCACTAGCTATTACTAATCCACAGCCTATGAAATGTGTAATATAAAAGGGCCACTACTGCTGAGGTAGCTTCTAGGAATTTTGCAACTGATATATTAAATATTCTCTTGGAATAAATTTAAAACCAGTTCAGGAAAACTGTAGGAAAAAAGAAAGCCAAGATCTAAAAAAGTAGAAAGCTGAAGTTGATATAGTAATATCTCGCTAGAAGTGCTTCTCGGCAGGTAAAAATAGCTACTGGTGCCTACCAGATATATCACTACACTTGCACAGCTGTGCATAGCAGTCTGGTATTTTATTACATCAAAATTCATTATGTGAAAGAAGATTTCTATTACTGTAATAATTAATTGCGGTGTTATGGTAATTCCCATGTTGAAATCATCTTAGAAGTAATGAATACATACAAGAACTTTGTGTTTTTATTATTTCTGCCAGTAAAATAGTGGCAATCTGAAATGGGAATACAAATTAACAGTAGGGCAGCTCAAATATAAAAGCTGAACATCTATTTTTGTAAATGAAATGTAGCAGAGCCCTAAACACAGTAGGCAATGTGTCAGAATCTGCAAAGGTCAGATGTTGCACAATGCAAAACCAGTAGCTTTTAAAATGATAATTAATTTCAGTATATGCAATCAAATGGAAACTGGAAGTTACTCTCGGAGTAAATTCACCAGAAGAATGCATGTAGGTCAGGAAACACTCAAGCTGCCAAGAAAAACTTCCCCCCCAGAATTAAATGAACAGGCAAACATAGCTATTCATATTTGAATAACAGCATTACATGGACATTTATACTCTGAAGTTACTGATTACCCAGTATTAGATTTAATTTTAAATTGAAAGATTGCAAAGCTTTTTTTTTGCATTCTTGCATAAATATTATTGAATAATATAATTTGAATACATAAAAGAATATCTGCATTCTTGCTCATTCACCAAACAATGATTTTGGTGGAAATTGTTGTTTGTAATTATCTTAGTACTCCACCTTGTCGTTAAACCATTGTTCCCAGTGCAGCAATCATGACTCAGCTAATGACTGATTTCAGGTGTACTGAAATACAAACTGAAGGATCTAAGCAAAACCTGTGGAGATTACTGATTGTAATTTATTTTTTTTTAATACGCAGATTTTTCACTCTATAAAGTGGAGATAAATCAGGTGTTTCAAATGCAATGTTTCTTTCACTTATTCATGAAATCTATACAGCATTCTCTGAAGATGTTTATAAGTTTTAAAATTCAGCATTAATTGTCCAGACGTCGGCCAATTGTTTAAAACTCTTACGTCAAACTTATTCAGATCTGTTGATTAAAAGACATCCAGCTTCAATAGCTGCTGTTCAACGTGTTCTTAATTACTGCCCTAATGCAATCTATTCCAAAGTCCTTATAATATATACATATACATATACATATACATGTATAAGTATAATCTGTCTTCTCCTCAGCTACAGACCAGAAATATTTATTGAAAGATTATAATTTGTCCTATTTCTATCTGGCAGTTAGCCATCGTTAATGATTTATTTAAAATTCTAACTACTCTCTCGGCTCTGCTGGTCACATATTTGTCTATGTCTATGACCTTTCTGCAATTTTTAGCTTATAGTTTATGCTAAATATTACCAGTTTTCTCTTTATTGATTTTTTTATTGTTGCTTTCTCTTTGCCTTTTAGGCAAGCCTGTTTTTTAAAAAAGGCCGAGGCTTTTGGGGAATCTGGTAAAATCTTTTTAAGCAGCTCCCAAATATTGATTGCATTGTGGTGCCTATACTCTCTCGGAGTGCAACTGGCTTATAATTGTTTCCCACTTTGTGAAATTGGCACCTCTGGAGTATAAAACAAGCATATCTTACCACCTGGGATTTCAGTCTTTTTGCAAATGTGGGCAAGTTATAATCACTTGGAACGGATCAACGGCTAACTTGCAGTTCTGTGATATGCTCCCCTCTATTTCTTAGAATGAAGTTTGAGGTAAAATTCAAGTCGCAGAGTATGTGGATTCTCAGTTCTCCTTAGATGTAACAATTGTTTGATGTGTTTACAAATTGCAAAAAACAGCTTTGTACCAGTAACCCCAGGCTTTTAGCACAAACTGAAGTTCCTCATGGTTTTTGTTTGTTTGTTTGTTTGGTTGGGTTTTTTTTCCTGTATGTTATTGGGAGTACTTAATGAGGACATCTATTTCTTAATGGGATGCTGTGGTCTTTAGCACACACCTTCTTTAGTACAGCTTGAGTTTTATCCATGAGGATACCACTACATAAGTATTCAAGAATATTTGGAACTGAGTTTTCAATGAGCTGGAGATAAGGCCTTCTGTTTCTTTTGTTTCTCATTCTGCTTATATAAGCTTTCCTAAGCAGGTTGTAATTTGTGATTTTGACATTCTAATTATGGGATTCCACCTACCAGGGTTCAGTGATACCAACAAGATCGAATTTATGCTTATAAATGAGCAACTTATGAGGCAAATTCTCCCAATTCTCCCTGTTTAGAAGGCAGTCTCGACAGATATATGTAGGAAATTAAATACTCTATTCTTTTAATGTATAATAGTGATTTAGTGAATTTTTGTCTTAACATCTTGACTTGGTGCTGAATGAGAGACTATTTTTTTCTCTTTCTCCTTTTGTTGCTAGTTTAATGCTATGTTGACTCAATCAACCAGGTGGTCAGCTAGATTTTTCTCCCTTTCACTGCAATAAAGCCCATTCAAAATTATATGCCACTCTCTTAAAATAAAATATGGCCCATTTACCAAAGCTTTCTATCTTTTTCCATTCACTGATAGATGTTTGCTATCAGAATCTTCACTTCCAAGAGATAAAAAGATTTCTGAGAAGATATCTGGGACACTGTGTTTCCAAGTGAAGAGAAAAACTCATTAGCTCATTTCAAATAAATCTTGATTTCTTGTGCTTATATCTGCAGGGAAGAGAAGTCCTTACTGCATCCTCACATGTTCCTTTATGGTAATATAAAGAGCTAAAGACAGGATGTAGGTTGTTTACAGCAAAAGCAGAACATTTTGAAGGTTTCCATGATCAGCTCCAGATTTTAACAGAAATGTAAGATGAATATATCCTCTGCTCCCTTCATCACAATTTCAGTTGCCAGCAAAGATGGAGAGATTTATTATCTGTACTGGGATCACTCATATTGTGCAGAAGCAATCTCAGTGATATTCATTACTTAGTCTTTAACTATCATGGACTTTGTTGTTTACATGTACAGGTTGGATGTGAATCAATATAATCAACCTAGTTATTACTGAAATCCAGGGTACATTCTTCTCAAGCCATTACTTTTTACTTTTGGATCAATATCAAGTTCTATAGGACTAAATCCAGGAAGCTGCACGACCCCCCATACTAATCTGTGGGAGCATCACTGTGAGTCTGACAAGACATACCTTTATAGACCTTTCTGAGCGATATGCAGCTTTGAACAGTTATGATGCTTCAGTGAAATACTTCCGCTTAAGAGGAAAAGAACTGTTGTCACTTCCTGTTCTGTTTATGCTGTATTTATTTCTACTACCTCAAAAGCGAGTGAAGCAGAGATTTGGTGTTGCAGCTGTAGGGGCCTTTTCACACCTTTTTTTTTTTTAACCTCTGGGCTTTACTCACATATCTCCTGAAAAGTTAGGGAACCAAAATACCAGTTCAAGCTCTCCTTGTAGGTAAAGCTCTTTGATTTACTTTGATATCAAAATATAAAATCTTAGGTCCACCACAAATGAACTCAGGCACCTTATTTCAAACTGCTATGTAAAAACTCTGTTCCAGATTCCAAGGCAGAATGTGACTAAAATTTTATAGGCATTTCTCATTTTTTACTCTGTTTCTGTAAGCATACAAACTCACAACTTTCTTACATCCAGAACTAGCCTAATCTTGAATATCCTGAGGAACCCTACACTCAGTTCATGCCCAAGAAACATACTAAATTCTTCCTCAGTCCCCAAAAGGGCTTGTTAAACATAGAACATTGTGCAAACACCTAAACCACCTGTGTTTGTAGTACACTCCAAGTGCAGTGGGAGAGCCTTCCTCTAAAAACATAACCATAGGAATTGTTTTATAATAGGTAATATAAAAGGTCTATATGATAGAGCGTTCATGGGTGTGAGGCCCAGAGTCAGTCACTTCCTTTTTCTGAAGAAGACTTATTTCCCACTGACTGGGAAGGAGCACTTTCCAGAAAAAATCTACAGACTTTTCCTGGAAAAGTGAATATTGTCCATTCTGTCAAGACTCTACCATCAAAGAGGAGAAAAAAGAAGTACTGGCAAAAACACCAACTCAAGAAGTGTTTTAGGGTGCTGTGGCAGTCAGGTGGCTGAAGATGTGGGTAGTCCGCTTCAGAGACCAAATTTAAGAATTCCTGTTCCTAATTATCTCTATTTAGTTACCTTTATTTAGCAGCATCTTGAGTGCGCTGACTTCAGATGTCTCTCAGCTTAGGCTGTTGATCCCTTGAGATACCATTCTGATTTAACTTCTCATGCAAACTGGGGGGAATCTAAGGAAATAACATACAGTTTTGGATCTCATTAAGGTGTTACATTTCCTACATCTGCTATTAAACCTGACACTTGGAAATCAACACTGCTATTAACTATGTTTTGAAGGCCTCTCAGAATGTAAAAAGACTAATGTATGCCAAATTGACAGAGAGGGTCTTTGGTTTGAAGAAAACTCAAATGAAATTATATTGTTCTGAAAGAGCTAGGTTTGAGTTGCATTATTTTCTCTACTCGATTTCTGTCACACCGTTTAAGCTGTTTAAGCAAACACATTACTTTATTTACAATGCATCATGACAATATTTATCGTACTAATCAAATCTGCAGCTGGTTTTCTTAACTGGAGATTCAGTACTGGCTCCTTCATAAACAGCACTGAATCTTCTTAAATTTAAATATAGCGCTCAAGACAATATGCTCATCAAAAAAAAAAAGCCCATTCTGTTTCCATTTTAAGAGATGTGTTTGCTGCATGTTAATGTTGAGTTCTGTAATGTTTTCCCCTGAAATATCATATGGACTGTATTTTGCTAGAAAATATATCATAATGTTTTCTGATATTTTTAGATGAGCTGAAGTGTATATCTCTTCTTAATCTATTCCCTTTGCTGAGGCAATGTACATCCTCAGCAGCATATTTAACCAAATGGATTTTTTTCCTTAGCAGATCAAACTGAGTTCTGCTGCAGGCACAGAACTTCCTATTTAAATGACAAATGTCTCTGCTTGCAGATTTGAAAACTCACTTATTGACTCTTTCATCTTGTGTAAACAAATAATCAGCCCATCACCACTATGGTGGGGAAAGTGGAAGAATAAAAGGGAAAAGGAATTTTTGGGAGTACTGCCAAATATTGCATTACTTGGAATGAAAAATGACTTGCTTGCTGTTAATGTTGCCATTATACACAGATAGTAGACAGCAATGCTGAGAAAAAACAAAGAAAAATCTACAAAGACTCTGTAATACCAAGTATTTCTTCACACTTAGAAGGCAGAGATTTTCTTTTTTCTGAAATGACAGCAGAGAAGTCGTGATTTTTAACAACATATTTTAAGCTGCTTTCACAATTAAATTCTGAGAACCGTATATTTAAGACATTTTCGGTTTGGTCTTCGTCTGAAGAGTTTGAATATAATATCATTTAGCTACCTCTTGAAAAGTCTAAAGTTAACCTGTTTCTAAACAATTTTTTTTTTCTGTAAAGCATATATATATATAAAGGTAATGAAAGTGAGACATCCCATATGTTTTGTTGTTCCTGTTGTTTTCACTTTTACAATGAATTGTTAAGAGGAAAATGAAAAAAATCAATGTGATCTGAAGAAAATAATGCCTGGATGGTCCTTTTCTCATACAACAGTGTTTTGAAATCTGTTTTGCTGAACAACCTTTACAGGGTTAAGCAAATAATTATTTATTATATATAATATATATATAATAAATAAGTTAATAAAAGCAGTGGAATTGTTCAAGGATTAAGGTGCTAATCAATGCACATAAAAGTAGTCTTGAGGTGGGTAGGTCCACAAGGAAGAAAACACATACTGCAGGTTTTAGGCCTAATCTTCAGCTGCTACAGTTACTGCCTAAAATCAACTGCCTATACTGATCAAAAAGCATTTCTGTGTTAGAGCCATAGAACTGCATTGGTAAATGTTGGTTTGGGATCAGACAAATAAGATGCTCCTTCTCAAAGTAGGGTTTGTTTTTTTTCTTACAAATCTTTTATGGCTCCACTAAATTTAAAAAGGTACTTCATGAAAGCAGATGGAAATTACGTGTTACGCTGCAGTCTCTGAGATCCAGATTCAGTGAAATTGTTGTGTTCTGAATTCAGCTAGTCTAGCTGTAATCAGAGCTGCTCAAAACAGTAGAGGAGCACAGATATGCAGTTACAGATGAACTTTGCTCCTGTCTAAGAATAAAATCTGTATTCTTTAGACTTAAACTTCACATTTACAAATGTAAATTCTTACAAATTTGTCTTCTTTCACAACTAGACTGTACTGCATTGGAGAGATGTAGGATAATAGAATGGATATTTGCCATGAAATAACTAAATTTTGGGGAATATAAGTCATTGCGATGAAGTAGTTTATTTAAAATGTATGAGAAGCCACACCTGAAGAAGTTGAACAGCATCTTTGCTCTGAATCTTATAGTAAATACAAGTTTGCAAGCTAGGAGGTGGCAATTTGTTAAACTTAGAAACTATTGGTCTATCTGTATTTGAGATTAATTTTTAATATCTGTGTACGAATCACTTAAGCTAAGTCACCTGCATTTTGAAACATTAAGGAAACTCCCAGATGCATACGGGAGGGAAGTAATATAAAACACATTGTTAATTCACATTGCAAAAACTTTACAGCAACGTGAAAAATTAACATTTCTGAATCTATGTGGAGGATGAAAAGGTATGTACACAATGTATACACAACATCTGCAAGCATGTATCTGCAGAGTGGTTAAATTAATGCTGTCAAAATACCCTGTGTTACTCTTTTTTAATACCTTCTTTTAAATGTAGGTTTTGAGTTTGACTTTATCACTAGATAGGTGTACTAATTACAGTAAGTGTTGGAATAATCTTAGACAGGGATTCTGTCCCTTTGTGACAGGGATAGCTTACTTCTGCTTAAAAAAAAAGCTTCACTTGTCCCCCCAATAACTTTTCTGTTCATTAAAGAAATCTCTTAATCCTCAACATAAATGATGTTTTGCATTTTCTTTCCTAAGTCTAACAATGATTTTACTGCCTGTTTACAAATCTATTAGTATTCCTACTGAAAGTTTCTGTGAAATGATACAGGGACTAAGATGGGACAAGAAAAAGAGGGAAAAGTTATTTATTTACTTATTATAATGAAAAAGAAATATAACTTCATAACAAATGAAATTCTTTTAATAAAGTCATACGTATCTTTAAAAGGTCTCAAATAATGTTGCACTTGCCTCTTCAGAATCAACAGGGATATTTTCTTTCTTTCAGTGAGAGAGGAATAAGTTAGCTCAAAGGAAAAGAAAAAAATTAATGATAACAAATAACCCGGCGGGGCAAGTTTTTCTGTCAGATGTACTGATACAAAATCGATGTTATCTGATTAACTTATTCCTTTATACAGTATTTATCTTGGAATAGAGTAATATTTAGCCCATAAGACCTGTTACAGCAATATAGCTCAATTGATTGAAATGGTGATGATCTATCATACTAGCATAAGTTAAATCTGGTATATAGTCTTTGTCTTCAGTTCTGTAGATACTTCTTACAAGGCTGAAGAGGCTAGGAAGAAAGTTATTTTGGTGTATTTTGTAGTCACAGCCTTTTAGCCATAGCTAAACAAGCCCAAAGAGTTTTACACACACAGTCACCAACAATCATTATTACCATACCAGGGAGACACCACCTCAGTTAAAATTCATTCATTATTTATAAAATTGTTATCTTGCTTTCTGTGTTTGATGGGTGAAGAAGCTAATCAAAATCTCATGGCTTTTGCTGTCATTCAAGGACTTCTGGACAGAAAGAAATCTCTAGCTTGGGAATGCTTGAAGCCAAAAGTTGGCCAGTTTACATAATGATTGGCAGCTCAGGTACTTTATTTCACTAAGGCTGGAACCTATGTCCCTCTGTTATAGCTGAATCACATGGGAGATGATATATCACAGTCCAAATCTTCAGGTTATTCAGGCAACCAGCCCACTAATGCGAAAGTTCAAAGAGATAAAAGCAGCAGCTAACTTCAGCAAGTGTTTTGCTTCAAGACGACCTTCAACATCCCGTGCATCTAATGGCTGTGAGTACATTTTAATCAGGAAAACTCTCCCAATAAATCTCAATTAGATGGCTTGTATGATTGAGGACTACTCATGCAAGCATCTACAAGACTCCAAAGCATGCAGTGGAATTTGAATGGTAGAATAAATAAATGCATATTCTTGACTGTCCAGCATGAGTGTTCTAACAGTTTGTGCTTGATCTTGCTTCTAAATAAATAAAATTTAAACTTGGAGAGGGAATTTTAATTTTAAACCCTGGACTAGTCAGTCCATCAGTCACTAGATACAATTTGCATATTATAAGCCTGCTTGAATAAGCTGTGTATTAGTCATGCTGATTTTCCATGGGCATTTTGGTCATTAGAAAAAATGGCAAGCTGCAGTGAAAACAGAATGGAAAAGATAGCTGAAAGTGAAGGGTTTTCTTTACCATTTCCTTCACTGCTTAACTGAAAGTGTTATGTACGATTAAAAAAATACCCAATACATTCAGACTCTGAAAGTCTGTGGTGCTGTATAGTAACCTACAGAATAGAACAGAAATTTTGTGTGAGATTTTAAAAGCAGTTAAAGTTTAGAAGCATCACAAAAGGACTGAAATTCAGGAAGAATTATGTGTCTAACACCCCTACACTACTTTGCAAATAATTTGCCTTAAGGTGGATAATTAGCTTGAAATCATATTGAGGATTTAAATTACAGCTTCCTCAGCAGCAATCTGCAATGAAAAAGGTAGACCGAGACAGCTGCAGAAGATATATATGGATCAAAATGTAACTGGTATCACTACTATATATTTTGAAAAAGAGTTCAGAGAAATTATTTCATATCATTCTGTTAAATGTTTTTCACCATTATTTATAATTCCAGCATGCTGCAAGTAGTATCAGCATTACTATATTATTGGTATAACCCCTCTTAATGTACCTTCTATCTTGATAAGGTTGGTATGTCTAGGTATACAATCAATCTAAAATGTAGAAACTGAATAATTCATACAGTATGTGGGGGTCACAGAATGTTATATAGGGCATCCGGGTTTCAGCTGGGATACAGTTAATATTCTTCCTGGTAGCTGGTACAGTGCTGTGTTTTGGATTTAGTAAGAGAATAATGCTGATAACACACCGAAGTTTTAGTTGTTGCTAAGTAGCGCTTACACTGGTCAAGGACTTTTTAAGCTCCCTGTGCTCTGCCAGGTGCACAAGAAGCTGGGAGGGGACACAGCCAGGACAGCTGACCCCAACTGGCCAAAGGGATATTCCATACCATATGACGTCATGCTCAGTATATAAAGCTGGGGGCAGTTTGCTGGAGGTCATTGATCGCTGCTCGGGAACGGGCTGGGCATCAGTCACCAGGTGGTGAGCAACTGTACCACACATCATTTGCTTTTATCATTATTATTATTACATTTACTACAATTTTATTTTATTTTATTTTATTTTATTTTATTTTATTTTATTTTATTTTATTTTATTTTATTTTATTTTATTTATTATTAAACTGTTCTTATCTCAACCCACAAGTTTTCTCACTTCTACTCTTCCAGTTCTCTCCCCCATCCCACCAGGGCGGGGAGTGTGCGAGCGGCTGCGTGGGGCTGAGTTGCTGGCTGGGGTTAAACCATGACAGAGGGTATTTTTGCACTTTGGTGATAGAAAAGAAATAATGGAAAACATATGAATGGTAGATCAGTAGTCATAATATGTAACTGAATATTAAACTGAAAATCAGGCCAAAATAGGATTATTGCCATACATTATTTACTGAATCCCAAAGAGAAAAGAAAAGAACATTTAGTCCATCTTTCTGCAAACATCACCAAGACAGAACTTTCAGGAAAGTTTTCCCTTTAAGAACACCAAAGATCTGTAAACAGAAGAGTCTCCCTTTGGTAGATACTGCTGAATATTGAACGTTAAATCCTCTGTTGCTAACAATTCCAAAGATGAGTTTATCTACAATCAAAAGCCAAATCACTGTTGCATTTTTTGCTGAAAGATCTTTTAGTTTTATTTATTACTATATGTTTTAACTGAAATGCTTAATGCTCCTTTATTTGCTTATTTGTATGTTTATTTATTAAAATCCTGGAGTGTCTTTTCTCTCAAAAAATATATATTTAACGGCATGATTTTTAAATGCAGAATTGTATGTGTCATGAAGATCTTGGAAGCTGAGTCTGATCATTTCCAAAGGAAGCCTTTAAGCATAAAATATAACCCGACACTGTGAGCTCACCAAGTACATGTAATTTTTTTTTTTTTAAATACATGGTAAGTGAGACACTGATACTTCTTTGTTACCCAAGTATTTGTTTTTCTACTGTCAGTTCTATCAATGGTCAAGTCATGTCAGTATGACTGGCAGCATTACTGTTAGAGACAGTTGTCTCTTGAGTGCCGATACTGTGCTTCCCGAGTCTCAATGTGTTCCGCACAGCCGTGTTACTTGTGTTACCTGGTACCCCTTTCTTTCCCTTTTCTTTCCTTTCTGCCTCTTAGACTGTCTTTCTTTGGAGTTTTTTCTAACAATGTGTATCACCATGATGTCCATGACCTTTGCTAACCTTAATGAATTTTTTGTTTCCTGTAAGACTTTCCTGAGCATAGTGAGTCAGGCAATATCATACTGGTAGCGTCATAAGGGACAGAAGGAGGAAAAGAGGTTATGTGTATCCTGAAGATGCCACACTGAAGCAGGGACAGATTGCAGTTCCAGTATGATGAATGTTCCTTATGTTCCTATATGCTTGGAGTTCATGTCTACATGTTGAACACCTGCGGGTTTTAAAAAAACTTAGGTTTCTGACCAACCCTGCTTTGGTTTTGTTTAGTTGTTTGTTTTCCAAGAGCTTGTTACAGATCCCCTTTCCCTTATTGTTAACCAGAAATATCTTAACTAATCATTTTTCAACACAGACAGTTTACTTGCTGGGTAGTGGTTCTCACAGCTCTGCACGAGACTTGTGAGATTCAGAACAGCTGTTTTCTTTACATTCCTTTTATTTCTGATCATTTTTCCCACACAAATATTAATTAATTCCAAAATAAGACTCTCATATTTTATTTTCTGGATGAAAAAGAAAGCTTTGAAGACATGCCCTGAAAACAAAGATGTAGAATTTTTTGAAATGTTAGACTTATAGTCTGCATATAGAAAAGTTTGGGTTGATTTGGTTTGGTTTTCTGTGCTTTTAAGCCTCAGATGGGAGTAAAGTGTCTCAGAGCTTCTGGAGGAGGATCAAAGGCAACACACAGACAAAAAGTGTCTGGGTGTTGTATTGCAATGTGATTGTTTCCTACCCTTCCATGATTACTTTGAGGGAGTTAGAGGTTTGAATTCTAAAGTCTTAGGCAAATTTCATATTATGTTCTCAGCATAATATTAGCTCTCCTATAAGTTACTAACATTCACCCAGAAGGGGTTAGCAGTATGTGTAGGTTGTGAGAACAGATTAGGAGTAATGAGAGTTACCGGTAGTCATGAGACAATGGAATTTAATGGTTCTGTACACATTTTATGAACCTTCTTTGTGTTTAATTTTTTTTGTACAGTTATGTTCTTAAATTCTAGGACATTGACACTCATGGCAATAGACTTGACCAAAGAAACCCGAATAACTGAGAATGACATCCTTTAGGATGCCCTGTCATATTAGAATAATTTTCTTGCTTGTAAAATGATTTGTCCAGAAGCCGCCAGCTTTCCTCACAGTATCACATTTTGTTGTATAAGTTAATTATTGCCATTTGTTTACAAATCAGTGAATTAATTTTAGGGAGCAAATGTTACATAACAGGAAATGAAAATAGTACTTATCTTAAAATACTAATATTTAACTGAAAAGGAGTTTTAGATTATTTGGGGAACCAATTTAAACATCTAATCTTGGTTAGTAAATGTGTTTTTAGAGAAATGGGACATACGGTCAAGCTACCAGTAGATTTCACATGTTATTAGAAGAGATTAATAGCTACTTCTCTAATTCCTCTTTGTGGTGGTTTTGGAAGTAAACAGTCTTTTCTTGACCTGTTGGATGCAACTGACCTTCACTTTGACTGATATAGCCCTCTCACCTATCTTTAAGTTGCATGGAAACACCGTGCAGCAACATCCATCATAAGAGCAGAAATAGAGATTAGTGATAGAAAGAAAGTGTTTTATTTTATCCCTTTCCTAGGGTTCAGAATGTTCAAAATCACAAGTATAGGTACAATCCCTGCCCACCTGAAATTTAATGGGATACTGGATTCATAGGAAAATCATATGGAAGAGGAAGAAGATGGACAATAAATAAGCCTAACAGAATCCTCACTAAGGGATACTGTTTGGAGCATTTTAATGTACTTTCTGTGTGTTGTGTTGTCCAGACTGATGCAAAATTGCCTGCATGATGATCCTCCACAGGAAATTACTATTCCAAGGCTCACAGAAACAGGTAAACATTGGCCAGAAAGTTACAAGGTCCTTGAGGAGGTAACAGCCATTTTGCTGTTTTCCAATAAGCAACATGTACATATTCGTCTCCTGTTACTGTTATTTGACAATGAATGACCCATATTGTTCTCATTTGTATGCTATTGTTCTCTTAAAGATCCACTGCATTATGCTGCCACTTAATGCTACTATAAAAACAGGACAAAGATTTTAGTAAGACTTATAAAGTTCAGGTGGGGGTGTACTTCCATTCTTCCTAGGGTAAGAGCTTCTTCCGGATTTGCCTTAAACACACACACCAAGATAGCTCTGTTCATTGGGGAAGCAGAGAAGAACACTATTTTGCCTAGAAGTATTTACACTGCACCAAAAAGAGACAACCAGTAGCCAGCTTAGTTCAGGCTTAGGGACTTGCTCATCTGGCAAGAATGATGCAATGGTTTGGCTTTGACACAGAACTAAGGTCAGCAGCTACTAAAGGGGAAGAGAGAGTAGAACAACTCCAATCAGCAAGGAAGCATTCAGAATTAATACCTCAAAGTTCAATGCATTATAAAATGATTAGGTGTGTGTTCCTTGACTTTCTTCAGTATTCTGTCTCAATGATGACAGGTACATTTTTTGAAATTCATACAATAGGCTTCTTTGTTAGCTTCTAAGCTTTGTATATCCTTTCATCAATATTGGCAGCATTACAGGAAAAGCTCTTAAATGGGTATGGCACTGTATTTATAAAAATATGCAAAGTCATGAGTTTAGGCATGTTCAAATATACATTTGAAAGATTATTTCTTTCATACAATAATACAACTTTGCTGTAATATTGATGTGCTCTGCATTTTAAATATTGTGATTCTAGTTTCAGAGATACGCTGCATAACTTAAAAAAAAAAAGAATCCACAAATTCCTGAGATGCCTGTCAAAAATAGATTCAGTAACAGAAAAGAAGGAAACTTTCCAACTGGCTTCTTCAGAATTTCCTTTTATGTTTGGTTGATATGATCTCTGGAGGCGTAAAGGAACAAGGAAGAGCCACACTAGAACTTGGGATAACACGGAGTTGTCATTTGAAGAATATCTTACTCCCTGTTAGAGTGTGATGATACAGATAATGCTCTATTTCTTATCTCTTAAACTGCTGTTGTGGCATCAACAGCAAAGACTAAATTGTTATTTGGTGAAATTGAATGTCACAGGAATTTTGTGTGCAGATGTTCTTTCTTCCAGGATGTACTGAAGGAATCTGAAATCCCAGAATTTACAAGGATATAAGTCCTTTTTCCTATCCTCTAAAAAAACCCAATCTCATAGTTTTTGAAATACGCAGCATTTTAAGTAGAACAACTTAGAGACCACTGAATACAAACGTTAAACTACACAGAATAGTAAACTGAATACAATTTCAAAATTCAGTCATGGTAAGGGAATGTAAAAGTGTGTCATCACTGTTCACATCCATTGTAAATGATCTACTGATAAGCTATAGGTTAGCCCTGAGAGGTCTGTTAGTCATTACAAAGATCAACTGTTTAAACAGATACTTTTTTCCCCCTGAGAACTACCTTTTCATTAATTATTTTATTCTTTTTTTAATATAATGTTTTCGTATTTCAATATAGCCTAGTAATGAATTATGTGAGTACTCACAGGTCTAAATAATTTTCTAGAAAACTGTTTTCTGAGAAATGTGTAAAAAATTTATCTGGTAAGTGACAAATTTTTTTAGAAAACTATGATTATCTAGTTCTTTAGAACATGAAATTAAAATATGCTATTTTAAGATAGGCCTATACTAAGTTTTTCCATGGAGAAAAGCGTATGCACTGATGACAGCTATCAAGGAATCAGCTCAAAGTTTTCTGTGATGGAGACTATATTTTAAAAGTCATTGTCTCCAAGACAATTTGTCCATTTCCTTCTTCCAATCAAATGTACTACTGTGTTTTATATTTTTGGATAAATACGGTACACATGAAACTTGAAAGAAAACAAAATCTTTAAAGAGAAACCCTTGTAATATAATTAAGAAGAAAATGAAATCCATCAATCGTGATGATATACTCTCAGCAGATCACAAGTCACATTCTGAGAAAAAATGATATGGCAAAGAATAAACTATGGTTAATATTTCAGGAAATATTTGCGTCTGTTAATCCTGGAATTATTTAATAGCTATGTCTTCCAACTAAAATGAAAAGTAGAACACAACGGCACAGTTAAGTGTGAAAATGGAAAAGAATTTTTTATTATTATTATTTTGTAAGCAGACTGTCTACTTTACAGTAATTTATGAACACTGTAGTTTATAAGTGCTTCTTAACCTCCCTCACTCTGATATTGAAAGGTGAGCGTAAAATTCTCCTTAAAGCTCTTCTTTGTTTAACTGAATCTTAGCTATGTAAATGTTAATATAAAACTTATAGCTCATGACTGAGAAAGCCCAGAGGACATATGAATGGATAGATTCACTACTTACATTCCTTTGGTATGTATAGACTTTTCTACCTTTTAAAAAAAAGAAGTTGCGACATTATTTCATACAGAGGAAATAAATATTTTCAGCTCAAGATGAGAGGCATCCAGAACCTGGCAGTTCATGTTCATTGGCGCTTCATGTGACTTTTACTACTCTTACCTGCATGGACTCCATTTGTCTCTCTTTCCTCATATTTCACTTTGTATTTAGGACATAACCAAAGAAAAATATAGTGGAACCCATGGCGGTGGATCCTCCACCCTGATGAGTTGAATTTATGCTAGTTTAATTTTATAGACTTTGTTATGGCAGCACAGAGAGTCAGGTTCACTGAGTTCTGTTTGGTTTCCATTAGAAACCATAAATCTTTCTCCAGTGCTAGAAAATCAGTCCAGGTATCTCCACACCACATTCAGTTCCAGTTCACTATCACATTTGCAAGTCAGAAAAGCTCTCTGAAATGAATGACGAATGAATCATTTTCTGTCAATCACATGATAAGCTAGCTGTGAAAGCCCGATATGTATGTATTTATATCTCAGACCTTCACAGCTAACTTCCGTAAAATGCAAGAGAAATAAAGGACCCACAGATTGTTGATAATGTACATGACAACCGAAAGAGTGAAATTATTATAAAATGTTTTTGTTTAAAAAAATCAAGCTAGTTAAGAGGCTAATCATAGTCCTAGCTTCAATACTGCAGAAGCCTTTTGCAATAGAGCCCCAGTGATTTCACAGCAGAGTGGGAACAGAGCACTGTTCCGACATGTAACCTTCATCCCAGGAGTTCAGCTGTCTGTTCTCCAAAACCCATTTTGTTAAAGCATGGTCAGATGTCCTTGGCTCACTTTTATTGGGGAAACAGTTTGTTGGGAAAAAAGATATAAGATGGTATGTAAGCTAAGTCATGCAATATAAGAAAAGTAAAAACAGAAGTGCAATTGCTAAGTCGGAAATTGTTAGTAGATGAAGGATTCACAAGGGAAATACTGGCATGAGAAGGTGCAAAACCCTAAGAAGAAAAGCAGTGAATCAGAAAAGAGCAAGTCAGCGACATGAAGGATCAACCCACTCCAAGGAGCAATGGAAATCAACCCTTCTTATTCTGATTGACATCTGCCTGGCCAGCCCAGCCTCATCACATACCTCACTGGGTAAGAAGAGCTTATTATTGCCTCACCTACTGGCATGCTTAAGTCCCAGCTAGCTGCTGCGTTACCCAGCAAATAACTGCTATGTACTTGAGTTGTTCAGATCCTGCTTGCAGAGTCTCTTTGCAAATGGCAGAAGATCCAGTAACTAAAATGACCTGTGAGGGTGGGCCACAAGGGGCTAAGAATTCCCTTGAGTATATGTTCCCTAGGGAAAGCGTGAGTAAGGGAGAGGATTTTGGGCAAATTTATTACCTGTTATGAAGCCTGGCCTGGGAGGCTGGTATAAATAAACCTCTAGAAGCTGACTGTAAAATGTCCTGCTGCTGCATATTTTGGGTCTTCCCGCATCTTCCTCTTCTATATCAACTGGATGATAGAAAAAGAATGCACTGCTTTAAATATCTCTTGCTATCTTTTGGTACCTCATCGGTTCAATTTTTTTCTAAGTCTTTTTGTTGATCTTTTCTTCCAGGCATTTTTCATTTTTGTGCCTTTGTTCACAAATAGGCTTTTACTTTCTCTGAACATGGTAAGTATTCGATGCTTGCTGGACCCTTTACAGCTATTCAGGAACCACATGTTTCATAGCCTTACCATGAAAGCTGGAAAAACATTATCTCCAGCTTTCCTTCTCACTCCCCTTCCTTCCGTCATGTTATCAAACATTCTTTGTTTGGCTTTGTTCATGGCAGGGCTTCATAGAATGATTCAAAATGGATGATAAGTTTTTAGGATTCTTCTGTATATGCTACATTTAGTTTCCTTTATCTGAATCATGCCTTGCACGAGTATTATTTCTTCCTTTTATCATTTAATCAGAAATATACTCAGTATAATATAAAATTTTCTCCATTAAGAATAATGCATGTTTTTTTCTGCTTCATTTCAATCTTGGAGATTATAGTTCACACAATCCAGATTCTTTTTGGTTGAACATTTCAAATATTTCCTTTCTAATTTGTCTCAAATTTTTTCAAACAAAAATATTAATTTTCAGAGATTTCTTGATTTACTGTACAGTTAAGACTAGCACCACAATTACCTTTTTAATTTCAGTAGCTGTCATGCCGTACTAATAAAGAATCAGAAAGCCATGTGCTTTTAAAATGTCACAGTTTATAAAAAAGCAATAGGCATACCCAGTGACTCATATCCAGCAGCAATTAATCTTTTTTTCTAATCCATGATCAGATGAATCTACAATCCACGCACTTGTAGAGTTTTGATATTTTTTCTGTAGGTGTTAAAAACCTAATACGTTATTGTGTATTTCTGTCAAATTGTTTTTATAATCTATTCCCTCAGACTTTATCACCTCAGATATCTTATACATCTATAAACATGGATTTTATGATTTATTTTAAAATTTCAATATGAAACTCAATTCACATTCTTACCCTCAGCTATATTCAATTGGCTTCTATCTTAAATTTTACATCATTCAAATAGCATAAGAAAAATTTACAGGAAATTTTACTCATACACCTGCTGCTTGTGATTTGATAAAATTCAGTTCTTATGAAATAGAGCTCCAGATTAAATGTGTTTTAATAGCAAAAATCAAGGTTAAGTTTTAAGTACATGCATTTCCTTTGTACATCTTATGTATCACGCACAATTAAGAGCATACTTAGTCCAGATAACTTGAAAGAACTTTCATATCTTCTGATTAGCAGGAGGGATTTTTAATGTTAAAAAAATAATTGGTATATTTTTTAGAATGTCCTTTTTGAAGAGACAATAAGACGGTTTGTTTTCAAAGGTATGACCTGTTTTCCATCTGCTACCTAAATAGAAATCACAGAATCAATGATAGTGTATTTCATATAATTATGCTCCTTTAAGTAAATTTTATTTTCATTACTCATGTCTGTAGGTCCATCATCGGTTACAAGCTTTGTTGTGCTTTTTTTTTTCTTCTCAAAGTGGTTTGATAATTAGATTGTCAAATTACAGAGGAATGCCACTGCAGTGCTTGAAATCTATCATGTGAATAATTGGATTTTAGACACATGGCATTTTAGAATAGTAACTTTTTCCTAGCTTAAATGTTGACGGAAGTCAAACACAAAAGAGTTCCAACCATGGATGAAAGGAACTTGTTAAAAGCAAACAATTATTTTCATTAGGCAACTATTATAAAAGTTCATAAGAAGAAAAGGAACAATTTACCTAAATTGTTGTCATTTTAGGTGAAGAGTAGTCAATGCAGCAACACACAGGAATAACAGGATAGAAAAAAGTGTAACTCCAGCCATCTTTTTTTCAGATTAGAAATAACATTACAAAGAATATATACAAAACAATAACTAGTCAAACCCACAAATTATGTTCTCCGTGGCCCTTATGAGGGATGTCTACACTGATTTTCTAGTTTGGAGCAAGATCCTACTTTCCATATACATGTCAATACTTGCATATTCACACTGCATTGATTTGTAGAACAAACTCAAAGGGTGCAAACTTGGTTAAGTCTGAAGAGAAGTAAATTGAAAGATGTGCTCCACTAGTGCACCTGATCTGAGAGAACTATCTAGAGAACTGATCTAAACAGCTGAAAAAACCCCAGTTATCACTAATATATTTCAGATCACAGTAATAAAGCCTGTGTTTGTTTGCCTCTTATCTTTCTCTTCTTCCCATCCCCCTGATGGGAAGTACCACTAGCAGGAAAAATGGAAGGTGCTTTGAAACTCATCATCACCACTCTGCCTTTCAGATATATTTGTTGAGACAAATATTAGAGCCCTCCCAAAAATATTTTTTAGCCAGCTGGTAGAAGTAGTTGTTTCTACTTTCCTTATGGCTGCCTATCAGTATGTTTTGTTATCTTGACTGGGAAACAAGTAAAACTGAATTTGATAATGGCCGATTCATTTCTTCTCTTCCTTTTTTTTTTTTGTAATTTTTTTTTTTTTTCGGTGAGAGAGAACATATATTGAAGAGTTAAATAGTTGCAAAGTAAGATTTTTAAAAATAGCATCTGCTATAAAAAAATCCAAAAAACCAAACCAAACAAAAAAAAAAACCCTCAATGCTTTTACTGATCTTAACTTTCAGTGTCAGCCTTTTCAGTGCTTACAGGTATCATGGAAAATTCTTCCTGTTGGATAATACTCATTTAATGAATTATGCACTTAAGTAGAAGTTACCATGCAAAGAAATTTCAAACCTGTAAAGTGTGGAAATGAGTAAATGATGACCTGTCAAACTGCTCAGGAGCTGACTTTCTTTGCCCATACGATATTCCTCTAACCAGTATCTCTCTGCTGTATGATTGAATTGATCTTGCCTACAAATCCTCTTGCAGCCCTGTAAATATTGATTTTTTTAAAAGTAGTGGGTAATTCACAGATAAGGCTCTAGAGCAACATATCTGTTGGATGCAAATAGAAACAAAACTTAATGATTTTGGTTCTGTCTAGAATCTTAAGGAAAACTAGTGAGGGTATTGATTACAAACAGTAAAACCTCATAGCTCAGTTAAGACAATACCCGCCTCAAAACTCCAATAAACAAACAGTATAAGAAAATAAGTAAACAAGAAACAAACAAACAAAAAAAGGCTAATTAACCAAGTTACTCCTTTTAGGAAACAATGGGGACATCATGAGTTATAAGCTAGGCTGTAATTACTGTGTGTATCTTTTACTCATACAACCATTCTTTCAAATCATCATTTAAGTCCTCCTCACCGAGTAGATAATGGTTTGACCCCTTTAATACAGAACTGCTTCGTACTTTATTAAGCAGAAATGAAAAGAAGACAGCATTATACAAAACTTCTAAAAAGTTTGGCTTGCTTTCTAATAGACCGCATTAGACTCAAAGCTATAATTTTGTGCTTCAGAGGAGGATGCGTCCCTCTTAGAACTTATAGATTTCAAATTCATAGATTTTATTGATGTGACAAGCAGTAAAAATGCTGCTATAGTGTCAAAAAGAAGGCAGGTCCCTTAGGTATCTGTCAGAAATTGGTAAAATCCAAGTAGGGCAGGACATAGTATTTGCATGTACTGACATTCTTATTTCAGTGTGATAGCCAAATAATTCATGGTCCCTTTCATGATGTATTTTGACAACTGGTTTAAGATAAAACATTAACAAATACAGCAACAGGAACTATAGGAAAAAAAAATATGTTCCCATCCTAAGTGACTTACTAAACTTCAGAAATTTTCCTATTGCACAGAGGAACAAAGCCAAAGATTTTCAAAGTTTTGGGGTTTTTTAAATTCAATTTTGTAAAAACATTTACAAGACAGAGAGCACACATGACTTCACAACTACTAGCTGACTGACAACTCTCCTGTTCGATTAAAATACAGGAAGGCAGTAGAAAAGTATTAGGAATGTGTTGGTGCAAGCCTCAAATATCTGGCAAAAATGTGGGCAACAGGTGGGGACACCAAAAGTGAGTAATCTTCAATATTTTTATATTTCCTGTTGTTTCTATGAAAAGACACAAATATATATTTATATAAAAGTATTAAAATTTGAAATGTTTATGAAGCTATGAGAAGACTCACAATATGTATCACTTTATTAGAGAATGACATCATGAGAAAGAATCCAAAGAAATACACTTGCCAGAAGTTCATGTCTGATGGGAGAACTATTCCAAAAGAACTCACCCAACATAGTTTGATCAATGCACTTTTTTGAATATTTTTGTGTGTGTGTTCTCACAAAAGTCCAGATCTAATCCAAATTGAACTTTTTTCTTCTCTAAATTTCTGAGTAAGTAAAGTGGTAACCCCACAAAGTCTGAAGATTTACTTGCACACAAAGCATCCAAGAAAAAGGGTGATAAGCCACTTCCTCAGAAGGGACATTATTAACCTAGACAGGAACAGGTTTGAAACAGAGATGCCAAGCCTGACAAAGAAACAAGCAGCTGAACGGTCTCATAGACAGGAACAGAATCTTCTGTGGGGTTTTGAACACCCAGATCTGGAATGGGTTGTTTTTAAATATTTCAACCAAGAACTGTCTCATCAAAAAAACTAAATCACATTTTGGGAGAATATTTTTATGTATATCTTATATGTATATTTGGAGTTCTTTTGACCTTTTAAATTTTTCCTTTAACTGTTTGGAATTTTAAAAGAACCAATAACTTGTTTTGGAAGAATAATAATAAAAAATAATTTTTCTGGAGTTTCAACAACCTGAGGTACACTTTGAGTTTTTTGAGATGCAGAACACTCAGATAAGATGGAAGTTAAGAGAAGGTTTCTCAAAGAGATGTTTGGCAGAAGTTACTACGCATACCCCACCAATTTGCAAGGGTGAGTTTGGGGCTGGTACCATCAAATGCTAGGTAAAAGGTAGAAGTGTCCCTGGGCTGGCATAATTCATTTCATGAAAAGGGATCATCAGCAGAAAAGCAGCTCTGAACTTTTGGATAACCACCTACCGTCATAAAAAATTGTTCCTGACACTTCCTGTTGACTTGTCTCAACCATGTATTTTCCTTCATATCTTGTTGGTGGAAACTATCATTAGTTAGATTTGTTGTTATGATTTGATTATGGTGTTCTTTGCATAGAGCTGAAAAATCTGTCACCCCAAGCAATCTGTAGGAAGCTGGACAAGTAGATTTAGAAGATCTCAGTTTCAGTATTTACGGAGGATAACAGGAATTAGTTTCCCACCAAAAAGAAAAACATCCCATCAAGAATGCCCGCAGTATTCGTTTGCTGTAGGCGGTTGTCTCACTGCAAAACTTATGTCCATACATTTTGCAGAAAATAAGATGAGGTACAAAAAAGAAATTTTGGAAAACGTTTTGTATGTCAGTATTTATGAAACATAGCTGAGGAAGTTCCTAAAAGCCAGGGGGAGGTGCAGCAAGAGAAGACATACTCTATTATTTTGTTTCTTTTCTATTTCTTTGAGAATGTGGTTCAGAATGGATGGTCTTTTGTTTTTCTTACCTTGACTATTTTTATAGCCTTAAATAAAGCAGAACTTTCTACTATTGCAGTTGAGTTACAATGACTCATTCCTCCTCTGTTTAGAGTGCAGGATCTGATATCAAATTGATCTTTACTGAAAACAATAACTTAGAAAAGAGAATAATTTAAAAAATGCATCACGCTACTGCAAGGAAGTTAATATTAAAAAACTGCAATATGTCATCATAGAGAAGCAAGTTCATTTTCTGAGACACGTAAAAGCCAGTTTTAGCAATGCCTTTATGAGGAGTTCATCACAATAATGGTGTTAAAGGTCCTAGGACTTGCACGGTACTGCCAAGATAAAGGTTATATTCTAAAGAAATATAAGCATTTCAGTGCCTTTTCTCATAAGATTTCTTCATAGACTTTATAGATGGCTAATGTCTCCAAGGAAACAAGGCATTAATTGAAAATTAAGAACATGGAAATATGTCACATATATTTTTATATACAGGTGTATATACAAATCTATAAATATACACACTTAAATCTGAAAATCGTTGAAGAAAACTTAATAACCTTATACTACATTTTAATTTAATAATACTATATACCCAGATGTCTTAAATGCCAAACTGAATTTCTAGAAGTACATAATTCAGATTGCATTACCACCTCAGCTGGACTACTTTGACAATCCACCTTAACATGCCAGTTATTTCAGTCCTAAAGAAATATTTCTTGTTCTTTTACTATAAAAGATTATGTGTACCTGCAGGAGAAGATGTTACTATGTGTTACCTTTCTCTCATTAGGTGCAACTGTGAGTAGATCTTTGAGATTTATGACTGAATGCAGCTAACAAATATTTGTAAGTGCAACTTTCATGCCCTTTTGGTTTTTTTTTTGTTGTTTTGTTGTTGTTGTTGCGGGGAGAGGGGAAGGGGAAGGGCCAAAAATAGCCATAAACACAGTTCAGCAGCTCTTAAAAAACAAGCTTATAGCAACATTGAGACAGTAGGTAGATGAGTGTTAACCAATGGATTACTATTTAGTGATATTTTGAACAGATTATCTTCCAAATACTGGAAACAAGCATAGAAGTGTTAAAACATAGATTATATGATCCTGGAAACTCTCTTTTTAAACACTGGTATCATAAAATCAAATGCATTTCTTAGCTCTCCTCCATGCGTTACATAGAGTAGCATTTAGGAGAATACAGGTCTCTCTGTATAAATAAATATGGTAATTTTCAGTGTGATAAGCTAGTGAAACATGTAATTTTCAGCAGGTGGAAAGCAGAGGAGTATCAGACTGCTATTAATATTTAGAGATTATGATGATGGAGACATATCTGGACCAATAGTATTTAAGAATGAATTAGACAGAAACGGAAGACACTTCTATTCAGGCTATTCGGTACCAATGGTCTTGGCACAAATTTAAAAGAAATTTGGAGAAAAATAGTTATTCTCAAACAGCAACTGTGTTAGGTCCCCTATTCAGGCTCCACTTCAAGGTACATCTGCATTCTCCTTTAGTAAGCTCCCTTGAGTGGGAACGTTTTCTAACCCAAAACGCCCTCAAGTTTTCATTAGAGAATCAGTTAGGATAACTAGCCTTTTAAGAATAGAGATCTAGTAAGATGGAACAAAAAGAGAAAAGAGTTTTAAACACATTTTTATTTCCTTGATACCAAACTTAGCTGTAGTCAGCTCATTTCTCACAAAATTTGGCACAATTTGGTAAGCTGCCATGCATTTACATGGTCAACATAAACATAAAATAATTTTCAAATATTTTAGTAATATGTTGGTGTTTACATGCCTAATTGTCTACAAACAGTGATTAGTAATAACTGATGTTATTGATTCTATTAGTACATGTTATGGGAAAATTGGAATTTGTTACTGATCATTGTGACAGTTATTTGAAAAATGTTAAACGTGTTGTTCATCGCAGTAGGACAAACTTATCACCAATAGAGGTCCGTAAGGGGAGAGATATACAGCAAAAAGTGGATATTCTGTCACAAAAATCTTAGCATAAATTTTGCAACCTGAATGGAGACCATTTATTGCTTACAAAAATCAAATCTCATTTTTGAAGAATTCAGGATGCCATAGGACTCTAAATAGTTTTAGGGGGAAAAAAGGATCTTTAATAAATGAAATTCAATTGAACCACAGAGCAATAATGTATATTCAGTAAGCATTCAAAAATTAAACTGATAAATGTAACTTTTACTCAATCTTATATTCTCTAGATTTAATTAAAAGTTAAATGTGAACTTTAGAGTATGAGTGAGTGAAAGAACCATGAAAATTGACTTTGAGAATATGATAAATGTGTTCTGTACAGCTACCTGTTAGTCCTGTAAATCTAATTACAGCAGAAGAGGAGATAGTCTGAATTCTTTGAGAACACATCTTCACTTGATAGAGTGGCACTCTCTCCCTCTCCCCTTCCTCCACTGTATTTCTACTCTGTCAGATAGCAGGGAAATAATTTCAGAACTGGAAAATTTACAGCACAGAACAATTTCATAGCACACAACATTACTGCATGAATGTATGTTTAACCTTTGATATGTAGTCATAAAACAGAAAGGCGATATTATAGAGGATTAACTTTGGGACTGATTAAAGTCAATGGCAAACATCCTGTTGATCTTGAAGAATCAGGGTTTTGACTGTACATTCTATTTGGCATTTTAAGACCAAGAGGCAGATTTATAACATCAGAAACCTTGGCTCTACCCTGGCATGAATCAAAAACGTTGGGCATGTAAGGTATAAATGAGTCCATTTGCAAGTCCTTTGATAAAAAACCATTTCAGACTCAAAAGGTCATAGCAGCTTCAGAATGGCAGCACTGAACCATATATACTGAATATCTTTTTCAGTTAAGAAATTCACTAAAGGTAAAATTACAATCCATTCTAAACATGGTGTAGCATATACCAAAAAGCTGAGGCCAACTGTAAATTCTAGTAACTGAAAAGAAATTTTAAGAATTTTACTTCAGTAATCAGCCACTAGTATGGCAGAAAGACTGTTTAAACTAATATTTTGAATGTTCTTGGAACACCAGTGGACTATTTTAAAAGCTATTCCATAATTCCATTCCAGCAAGTGCAGCCACATATGTCCTCTTAGGTCTTTAGATTTCCACTAGTAACACCAGAACCGCATGCTGGCAGCAAATAAGATATCTATTCCATGTTTCAGAGGAGGAAGATGTAAAAGAAGTTTGCTAATGGCTAACTTCTTCCCACCTCCACCTGCAACACTCTTTTGGAAGGGGTTTAGGGGAACAACTACTTGCCTGTTCTGACTTCTGTCCAACAGCTGATGATATTTTTTATTTCAAGTCTTATCTTCTCATTCATTTGTCAGTTCTTGCAAAAGCTTCAAAATGTTGCATTTTTGGAACATGGTTGGGAAGAAGAATAGGAGTTACAGCACATTTATAAGGAAGGGATTGGGGATCAGAGATCTCAACTCTGTTGTCACCCAAAAGCGATTGACTGAGACCAGATATGGCTGCAGTCAAGAGCACTAACTCTGCACATGATTAATGTGTTTTAGTGTTGGTGACGTGTGGTTTTAATGCTTGGGCAGAGAGAGAAAGAAAGACACAATAAAAGACAGCTTCCATCAGTCAGGAAACACCAGCCATCAAAGAAAAGGAAGACCTTAACATCTTATTGAAATGAAAAGCTATTTATTAGCGACTGCAGTGCAGATGTTGACTTCTGGTAGAACAAAGAATGAATTTGTATTCACCCGTGGAAAGGGAAAGTCTCAGTTTTATACAAAAGGAAAACCTCCTTTTGTCCAAAAGGTGGGACTTGTGAGGTTTTTTTTGGTTTTGTTAGAGGAAAACTGTACCAGATCTGATGGTCTGAGAGTGGCAATGCTGCCACAGCTCCATGTTGAACTGATAGCGAGGCTGAGCATATGTTCCCAGTACACACCCAGTAGTATAAAGAGCACAGGTATACACCACATATATACAGGTCTGGCCACACAGATCAAGATAACAAACTCACAGAACACTCATATGAGCACAAACATGAACGGCCTTATCCTGCTCCCCTCTCTGGCTGAGCAGGATGGAGGTCTGCTAGAGGGAATATGCATATGTGCATATGTACAATGTGGGTGGCCCCACAGCTGGGCTCAGACAGCCAGTCTGCACAGATGCTGGCACCTGGATATATGAGGCGCTCAGGTCACACACACGCACACACACAGACCCAGCTGGGACTCCCCTGGTCCCCAATAGCCTCCCCTACCCCCTGTGGTCTCACTCTTAGAGACCCACTTACTCCCTGGCTCCCAGACCACCTCACCTACTCACTGGCTTACCTGGCTTGATCTTTGCTGGTGCTCATGCACTTCATTTGCTCACCCAGACTTGCTCCAGTGGCTGGCACCACTGACATATGGGTCCCTGTGACCCAAGGTCCCACTCCAGTTGC
Source organism: Phalacrocorax aristotelis (assembly GCF_949628215.1). Lineage (NCBI taxonomy): Eukaryota > Metazoa > Chordata > Aves > Suliformes > Phalacrocoracidae > Phalacrocorax > Phalacrocorax aristotelis. The sequence goes on from NC_134276.1 coordinate 200,341,997, forward strand.
TGGCACCAACATCCATTCACTGGGGTTTCTGCAGCTGCTGGCACTACTGACACACAGTCCCTCCAATCTGTGATCTGGCTGCAATCACACCCCCATACACACGTACACGAGAGTCCTTCACCCTAGAAAAGAGTAAAAGGAATTTTAAATTCAAATCAGCACTTTTAATTAAGCAGTTTTCATACTTTCAAGTGTACCAATCACTATTCTTGAGTCTCAAGATGAACACTTGTATACTGGAAAATACCAAAATGGACTGGGCAGAACAATAATAAGTCTCATTTTAAGTAGTGTTTCACTTGGAACATAGAAAATGTCAACATTTAGGATCCAGTATTTTTCTGTATGTTCAGAATTCTGAGAAAAGAAAAAGAAAAACTTTTCTGAGGAAGTTAATTACCATTTACAAAAAGTTTAAACAGAGTTTTGGACCGAATTTAGCCCCAGAAGCCTGTACTTGCTTTCACTACGATCTGTCTTCTGTATAGAAGAAATACCTGGTATGTGCATGTTCTTAACTGGAGCATATTTGTGAGTTTGAGGACAAAGTCTGACAAAACAAATTCCATATTCGGTAAATAAGAAACAATAATTTAGTAAATAATTTTAAAAGCATTTTTAGAATTTATTACATGAGACAGGCTTCTGATATATCCATTTCCTTCTGGACCAACAACTGGAAACCAAGTAAGATACCCCAGGGCATCTACGTTTAGGATAGTGAACTGAGCCTTTAGCTTACCTGCAGAAATCTCATTTTAGGTGAACTCAGTCTTCCTCTACACAGATACTTTTAAAATAACTTGAGTACTAGAGTATTCAATAGTTATCCAACTTCTCAGGTGAGGTTTGAATCAGTGCTGTATTCCCCCAGCCCCTCTGTGACTGGTACTTGAGTTATTTTTAAGCTGGGTTAAGTATGGGATTTCTGGCAGGAAAGGTCTGTAGTGCTGTCATAGCCAAAACCAAGTGCAAACGAATATGGATATTTTGAAATCGCCATTTTGAAAACAGAAAAAGTACTGGGAACGACTCTTTCCTTTCTCCCGCTTCAAGAAAATTTAAAACAGAAGGCAGGATTTAGAAAAGAAGAAACTGAATAGATTTGGTCCTTGTTTAAAACCTTGCCTCATCTACAAATTCCCTTGCCAGTTCTCTTCATGCACTCTGTGGTGGTTCAACTCTTGCCTCCAAAATTAAGATGGTATTTCCCATCCTGATAGTTTTGCTATGAGCTTAAGAACCATTAATGTTAAAGTGGTGAAGGCAGTTGTGTTTACAAAGAGGAAAATGTCAGTTGAAAAGTACAGTTGAACAGTGTGATGTGTTTATGCCAATAAAATAAGGATGATTATTAATGTTGGCCATGACTAAAGCAAAATCTATTAAAATTAGTTGACTATTTATGAAAATATTTTTATTTTTTTTATGCCCAACTCTAATATTGAGATCCTCATTAAGACAAAGATTTAAACTTGAAGGAAAATGCCAGACTGGTTGGATGAAAACCAGTTGGTAAATCAGGACTTCTTTTAATAGCTAAAGTCAAATAGGTGTCTTCCTTCATGCTTCTTTCTAAATTCTTGCAATTTATCGTATCTAATGTGTTTATATTACTTTCCTACATTTTATCCCTCTCCTAATTGCAACTACTAACTTTGCTTTTCTTCAGCCATTAAGCACGAAACCTGTTGATACGTTTAATAAGAATCTGTGATAATCAACTCAGTTTTCATCTGCCAATTATTCAGAATCTCTGATAAAGGTTACCTGATCCTCCTAAGTCCAGGGTCATCTGAGTTTTATTTCACCTTAACTATTGTAATTTGCATTTCTATATAGTCATTCCCATTAGCCAACCTGCCTTTGTCCCTGTGTTACAGAATCTTCTTTATTGAAAACTGAGATGAAGTATTCATTTAATTTTTGAGCCAGACCCATATTATCTTTTAGACAATACCCACTTTTAACATATTGCAACGCCACTTTTTTCCTATTTTCTGGAGAACCTTTTCCACTTGTAATTTCCTTTGCAAGGTCTATCTCTGCTTGACTTTCAATAATTCTGAATTTATGAATAAGAATTACATGAGGTCCACCCTGTGAGTAGTCCTATACACCCACTGAGACATAGCCTTGCCATTTATTTATTAACAGTACCTTTTCTTTTACAAATCCAGTTGACAATGACCCTTTTTACTCAGTAACCTTAACTTTCAATTGTCTCTTGTTTATTATTTTCTCAATGCCACATGTTTTCCATTACATCTCAAACAGCAGGAATTTACAAATCATATTTAGCAGAGACCAACTGAAAATAGCACAGGAGTCACTTGTACCTCACTGCTGTGAATTGTGAACAAATTTGGGGAATTAGCACTGTTTTCCACTCACACACGTTGTGCTGCAGCCTCTCTCCACTCTCTGATTTTGACTACAGCTTAGATGTGCCTATTCACTACTTATTTTGTTTTAGCTGAACAAGACTATTAAGAAAAATAGACAGCACTGTCCTTGAAACAATTAATGCAGGATTTCTGAAATGGAGGTGTCAAAGAATAAATCAGCAAGGTGCAGCACTTTCTGCTGGATACCAATGGCTACAGGCAACAGTAGTCACTGGAGTTATACCTAGCACTGATTTAGAAAAAGAGGGAAGGCAAGCCAAGATGGTCCTGACTCTCTGCAGTAGTGTGAGCCTGTAAAGGCCAGGGACAACCTATAATCTAAGTGCTTTCATTCTCTGGTTGTGTAAGAACAGAACAAGAGCTGTGCACAGCAACTAAAGTCTATAAGGATCTCTTATGCTGCTATACAACAGGAGTCATTTCAATAGAGTCATACCAGACAGAGAAGCACAGAGCTTTTGCAATGGCTCCTGGCTGGCTAAAATCAAGGATGCAATAGCAAGTGGCAAAAACATAGTGTGACCTCCTTGGAAGGAGGCTCTAAGCTCTAAGCTTCCACTCCTAAAGTGGAAGCAGGGGACCAGAGCCCTCTGATGTATAGTTCTTTCTTTAGACCACTCACTTGAGATTTATGAAACTCCAAGGTGTACCCCAAGACTGGGCATACTCAGTACATAAAAACTCCTTCGTAATCGTAGCCAATGGCTAGAACGTGCTCTTACACAGAGGCATGTTCTTATTTTCTTTACAAAAGCATAAAAATGCACGTCTCAATGCTCTTAACATTATTTTCATCTATATAAATGGTATGTTCGGTAAAGTTATCTTAAGTAGATTATACGTAGTCTCTACACTCATGTCATGTACATTGAAGTAAAGGTATAGCGTCTTTGATGTTTTGCTACTAAAAGGGACAAAACTGTCTCCATGTAACTGCCATTTCCCTAGTGGAAATGTCAGACAAATCCCCCTCTGTTTCTTTTTCTCCTTCACTTTCTAATAATACACTAAGGAACTTTTAAAAAGAGCTGCATATTCATCATCACAAATGAAACTTCACATTTTTCTGGCTGTGGAGATGGTAATTATAGGTTTGCACTTCTAATTGAAGCATTGATGAACATGCCCCACGCTTCAGCAAATATAAAATAATTGTTAGGCAAACTATGCGGTGTTCTGGGGGGAGAAAAAAAAAAAACCTAAAGAGAAATTGAAAGCAGCAGCATGAATCCTGATAATGACTACCCCAATGGCTTATTTCCTAGTATCATTTACTGCCAGGAGAAATTAAACCAGTGGGGGCAGGATATTTTTGCAGAAAATGACAAGCTGCTGCTTCTTCCTTAAATAACAGTGCACCTGATCTCGGAAGGCCAGTTTCAAGCACCCTTTTTGTAAGGCAGTACAACCACTTCTGCAGGTAAATAAAAAGGGGCAGAAGCAAATTATGTTTTTCCTCTCTGGCCAAAGGGTCCCCAAATAACCAAACCAAAAAAACCCAACAGGAATCACAAACAGAACAGATTGATAACTTCCTACATCTGTTAGGACAAATCCAAGTTTGCCACTATGGCACAGAATGGAAAAAAACCCCTTTGGTTCATAGTTGATTGCTCCCTTTCTTCCCTCCTTGTTCGCTAATATCTAGCTGCTTTGTAGTTGTGCCCTCGTCTGAGGCTTCTGTTAGCAGCACACCTGAAGCCGACACCAACAGAGAGATGGCAAAACACAGCAAATCTCCTGTGGTTCTCTTAAGAGCAGTGCTAGATCCACAAGTCATCTTGACCAAATGACTGCATTGCACATTTTGACCAAGGGCAATAGAGTCCACCGGTCTCTGAAGTTACTAATATTGAGGGTTTGTCCAGTTGTATAACTTAATGAGATCACTTACAGCTTATGGAAAACTATGGCAGTTTACATCAGTGGAAATAAAATCTTAGGCTTGGGTTTTGTTCATAGAAACAAAAAGCTAGAAAGTTAGGAACAGTATATAGCTTGCTAAACTTTTGTTTGCATTTCGTTTGAGTGGTCTGGGTTATGGATTACCATCTGTGTTGCCACATTTCAGCCAGTTAAAAATCAATTTAGTTCAGGACAGGAATAGGAAAATAAATTATCTCAATAGTTCTGACTGTTGCTTAGTTTCACTCCTTGTTGAAAACAAATGAAAAACTGGGAAAATAACCGCCAGAGGCAGTTCTGCTCTAAGCTAGTGAAAGTCAAATTAGAGACAGTTATTATTCCAGATATTCAAGTCATGGTTATAGGAGAGGGGGAAAGGCTTAAAACTAATTACAGAGGAAGTCTAAGCACTTTTCATAGTAAGACTAAAAGTATTTGGAATTATGAGGGGAAAAGGTAGGTGTATTTTCTGAATTTCTCCTATGTTCAAATATAGACATATATTTTTTAATACTCTTCATAAAAAAATCATTAAAAAAGCCTAGTTTTTAATTATCTTGAACCTGACAATCAGCTAAATGAAAAACAAACAAGCAAGTAAGCCGGCCAACCCCAAAAATCATGCAGCAAGAAAACCTTCTTAATAAAGAGAAAGGACTGAAAAACATATCTGATACTAAGCATGCTTTAGAATATCCCCATTAGAAGCTCCTGCCTTACTGAAGGAACAACATTACAAACCTCCAGGAAGCACTTTAAACCACTTAGATTGAACCTCCTGTGCTCAGCTGCTTGGCATTTCTGAACTAGCTAATTAATGCCAATATTTAGCACAAGAACAGGTGGGAAAACTAATGACTAATTTCTTCTCTCTTCCAACTCAACAACCACCACTGTCTTTTAAAAATACAATTCTTACCAGTGCCTGCTGATTCCATTTCTTGTCAGCCTTGTTGCTCCGACATGGGGCTGCAATAAATGAACAGCTGGATGCAGCATTCTACGGCAAGTGGAACAGCTTCATTTCTGCAACAAGTGCCTTGTCTTAGTCTGCTCACGTAGCCTCTCTTTGATGGGTCAAATAAATGTGAACTCTTCTAACAGGAGGACCAACAGCATGTGTGCTGCAAGTGGCACTAATTCAGTTTGATTGTTGAACTAACTAAGCTCAATTAGAAGAGGAAGGGAAAAGGAAAGTATGCATTTTTTTGAAACTATATTTTTCAGGTGTATGTGATAAAAGTGATGGAAGACAGGACAGATTGTAAAAGTTAGGCTTTTTATTCAGCAAATCAGTAATAAAGATATTTGTCCAAGGTATTGGTTAGTGCATATAAATGTTCACTCTGAATCAGCAACAGAGGACTTGGTCTAACTGTGCCTGGGTTTCAACTCTTCCCACTCCAGCTTCTTCAATCTGTCTCTATTAGGTATGTTGGTAGTATTTAGTAATAGCATAATTTCCTTTTTCTGGTTAAATAATCTTGTCAGTGATCATAGAAGTTTTGATCAGGCAGGTCTAGACCTATGGCAGCTTCATCTCTAGTTCTGACATGCTCCTAGGTTTATGTAAACATCTGAGCTAAAGAAAATGATTAACACTCTTAGAAGAAACATATGATCCTAGACCTTTCTCCAGTGACACACATAAGAAATGTTGATAGGGTACTACCAATCCCTACTAATAGAAGAGGTAAGCGAACTTGCTTTCACCTTAGTTTAATGGAGTGCAATTCATGCTGGGTGACTGTGTAGGGGCATTAGCTCTGCTTTGGCCTTGGGCTAATCAAAGACTGAGAATTCTTGCTGGGACTTCTTTGTTCTCACCAGCAAAATGTCAAGGTATTTTTGAATTTATATTTTTTTTTTTGTTAGACCTAGAAGAAGACAACACTGAAATATTTAAAAAAGGTTTTCATTAAAGCAAAAACAGTTCAGCAAAATCCCCATATGTCTCTAAATAGATATAGCTGCTACAAAACTGTATTTCTGGCAGCCTAATACCATCACAGTAAAGCCCTGCATTTCAAGCTTTTGAACTGCATACGTGACAAAGTTTGGTAGAAAATTGTATTGGGTTTGTGTGGCAAAGTTTTGGTAGCAGCAGGAGCTACAGGGGAGGCTTCTGTGAGAATCTGCAAGAAGCTTCCCCTGTGTCTGCAGAACCACTGCCAGCCAGCTCTGAGATGGACCTGCTGCTGTCCAAGGCTGGGCCACTCAGTGAAAGGGGAAAAAAACCCAACCCTGCTATTCATAACAGTGGAGAGAGGAGTGAGAATATGTGAGAGGAAGAACTCTGCAGACACCCAGGTCGGTGAAGAAGGAGGGGGAGGAGGTGCTCCAGGTGCCAGAGCAGAGATTCCCCTGCAGCCCGTGGTGAAGACCATGGTGAGGCAGGCTGTGCCCTGCAGCCCATGGAGGTTACAGTGGAGCAGATACCACCTGCAGCCCGTGGAGGACCCCACGCTGGAGCAGGTGGATGGGCCCAAAGGAGGCTGCGACCCCATGGGAAGCCCATGCTGGAGCAGGCTCAGGACTTGTGACCTCATGGAAGGGGCCCACGCTGGAGCAGTTCATGAGAACTGTAACCTGTGGGAAGAGCTCACGTTGGAGAAGTTCATGGAGGACTGTCTTCTGTGGGAGGGACCCCATGCTGGAGCAGGGGAAGAGTGTGAGGAGTCTTCCTCCTGAGGAGGAAGGAGCAGCAGAGACAAGGTGTGATTAACTGACCGCAACCCCCATTCCCTGTCCCCCTGTGCTGCTCAGAGGGGGAGGAGGCAGAGAAAATTGGGAATAAAGTTAAGCCTGGGAAGAAGAGAGGGGTGGGGGGAAGGTGTTTTTAAGGTCTGGTTTTATTGTTTTATTACCCTACTCTGATTTGATTCGTAACAAATTAAATTAGTTTCCCAGAGTCAAGTCTGTTTTGCCTGTGACAGTAATTGGTGAGTGATCTCTCCCTGTCCTTATCTTGACCCATGAATCTTTCATTATATTTTCTCTCCTTGTCCAGCTGAGGAGGGGGAATGATAAAATGGCTTTGGTGGGCACCTGGTGTCCAGCCAGGGTCAACCACCACAAATATAAATGTGAATTTTAGCACTAGCTAAAGCGTCAGTGAATGGAAATGCTGAAGTGATAAGTGAAGTATAACAAAAAGAAATGGTGGATTGATGAAGAATAGGTTTGTTGCTTTCAGCCATGTGTGCTGTTCACACTGTCTTTGAAAGGAGTTAGGTCTTTCTTTACTTAAGTTCTCTTGAAAAGCTGAGCTGAATAGCTTTACAACAACAATCAGGGAGAATCTAGAGGGAATTAATAAGTAATAATTAGAAAAAATGACAAGGATTTCACTCCTTCAGATACCGAGGATTTGTGTGTATTTAGTTACTCTTGCTTTTAAACACCATGTAAACCAGATCAGTCTTAATGTGCTTCATATTTTGGCTCTAAATTAATACAGCTGGGTAGGGGAAGTAGATTGAAGAGAGGAGTCTGAAATAAGCATTTATTTAAAAGTATCAGTTTAATAAAAGCAGGCTCTTTAACAGGGGGAAAAAAAAAAAGCACAAATTTATAGGAGCTCAGTTTATGCAGAACAGGCTAGTTAGGCAGGCAACCAAAGGGCAAAGTAATGAACTTAATTCTGCATGAGATGATTCCAAAATTCCTGCTCTTCCTTCAGTGACCATTGTGTACAGATGCATAGATAATTTTCAGGGATAAAGTTTAGTAAGTGTTGTGTACATTAATTGGTCAATTGTTCTAACATCTCTTAGTGAAGAAACAGAGCTCCTTGCTAAAATCTGGCATAGTTTTGGTCTTTAAAAGTTTTTAAAAAAGCACCACATTTGTTCTGCATTATCTATTATATATATAAAAAAACATATCATTTAATACAAAGCACCATATTGCTATTGCATAGGGTTCTAGTTCTGAAAGCTTGTTATTTATTGCCACTGTCTTTTATTTATCAACCTCAAGTGAAGAATGTCAAGGCTGAGTTGTTTCATCAGCTGACATTAACCAATGGAAATGAGATGTATCACAGAGCACAAAGATAATTGTTGCCTGCATATTTTGGACAGTAAAGATCTTTTTTTTTTTTTTTTACCATTAATTTAAAAATAAGAAGGTTTTTGGGGAAAGAAAACCCACCTTGCATGATTCTGTGAATATGATCTTTATCTATAGCATGGTATATGCCCATAGTATGGAATGAGGATTTGAGCCCATTAAGGCCAAGTATGTTGGACTTTTTTGCTGTCTGTCAAAATAGCATCAGTTTTCCTTTCACTGTGAAGCTGCCTCTTTAGAGATAGGTAACAGTCCGCTGCATTTTAATTTAATGTCTAGTCATAATAATTCAGTATTAAAATATGAAATGTGGCACTGAAAATGGGTAATTAATGACAAATTTTGAGACAAGTTCATAGCCCAATCCTACAGTCAACATCCAGCCCCACTCCCCGTGCATGAACTATTTTATTCTGATTGGCTTTGTCCTTGAATCAGTTTTTTATCTTCCAAGAGCCTCGCCTCCTGAACCTTGTTCATTATCTCCTCTTATACAACATGCAAATTACATACAGTCACAATGCTATTCTCCCATTTATTGGTATTGATATTAATTCTTTAGTTACTGGACTTTGGAACTGCAAGACATTCAAAAGCCATTGAATTAATCTGTACCTGTAGGAAAATAGTGAAAGATATTGTGATATGAGGTCCTTTTCAGCATTTCTATGGTATTTTTCCATAGTATCACTTCTATTTGTTGCTCTGTTCTGCTCCACTGCTATAATTAAAGCATCTTAAAATGAATGGCAACTTTTTAGTAGAAAAGTTGTTGAATCTTAAAAAAAAAAAAAAAAGGTTCAAACCTTAAAAATTTATGGTGAAATCCAAACCCTAGATTTTGGTAGGATTTTTAAGCATGCAGCCATAAGTGACTGCATTCCAGAACAATAATTTTTGTCATTTGCAGGTAGCTCAAGTTATTCACCTAAGAGCAGTTAAAGCAATTTAACAGAAACAATGGCTAACTACTTCAGAAATATAACAGTGGTGTAAATTGTGACAGTTACTACATAGTGATTTTCATAACTGTCCAATACGTAGACATATGAAGTGATTAGAAGGAAGGATAACAATGTTATCTTCCTGTTGTGCCTTAGCTACACTGGGAGTACTCCACAATGAAAAGACAGTCTCATCTGCAAAATGGGAAAGCAGTTTATTATGGAGCTGGGCACCAGAATATTTGGTATCTGTGTGACATACACAAGCAAAAGACAGAAGTACTTACAGTGGGACAGGACTTCAGGTAGAGTCTTTAAATTAAATTTCATCAGAACATAAACTAATACATTTAACTTTGTAAAATAACAGGAAATGCAGAGAGATCAAATAGAAATAAAACAAGTTAATCACACAGCACATGTCTATCTCCCACATATCCTTACAGAACAACTTTCTCTAGGGTCACACTCAGGTGACAAAAAGCTCCACAGTCCCCTCTAACACTTCCAGAAGTGTATCTCTTTCCAGCACTTTGGAAGAGTGAGCCCTGCAAGGAACAAGGACTTCCCATCACCCAAGGAGCTTTCTCTGGTACCTTGCCAGAAGGTGTACCCTCTATGCAGAGATCTAGATACCAAGAAAATGTTCAGGGTACATCTACCCTGAGCAATAATCCTTTATATCTTATTAAATATTTATCCCATTATATACATATAATTTATCCTATTTGTATATTATATCCAATTTATTTTATTTGTAAGATCCAATTATGAAATTGAAAGCAACAGATTAAATACCACAGTTGAATGGATTACAACTATAATACCTTTTCAACCTGACTAAGCCTCCTCCCATTTATTCAGTTGAATCCAGCTAGAAGCTGTAGCATGTTCCAACATGCCATGGTATCTATCATTCAACAGAGTAATAAAGGATGTTGCCAAATACAAAATTAAGCTGTGTTTATACCTTTATCAACATGCTTATTTGGAAAGGAAAAAAAATTATTTCTGTAGTTAAATAGCATTCTCTATAATAGGCATACACATAGTTTTATATTCTGAACTGGTTTATGTTCTAAACTGGTTTACACATCCTGAGCTGTTACTTCTCAAGTGACTGGTATATGGTTAAAAGTCTAAATTTTTGTGGCTTATTACTGGGAGAAGCAGCTTGGAAAATTCTGCAGATGAAGACTGTGGTTCCATTGCAATTCTGTGATTATTATCTGCCAAACCATTCATCCTCTGCAAATATTGTTAACAGAGCATGCCAGATCAGAGCTTTGCAGAAGTTGCCAGTTCTATTTTGTAGTAACATTTGAGACTTTGACATTTGTTTATTACAGACTGGAACAAAACCAAGATTTTAAAAGTGTTTAGTGTAAATTAAATCTCAATATATAGATTTCACCATGAGATTTTCCACTCAGGAAGAGCATGTATGTATCCTTATGGTTAGAGCAGAGGCTTTAGACAGACTCATAGTTATGACATTTGGGTGCTGATTCAGATGTAATATTCCACATGTCAATTTATGCTGACAAGATCTCCCATGTTGCTCAGTACAACCTTTACCATGAAGTTGCAGAGCACTTAAGTGTCTTGTGTTGTTTCAGCAAAGTCAGATTTCCCAGCAAAAGTGAAAAAAAATCACAGAAGCTAGAACCGTTAGACACTGATCTCACTGCATGTTTAGATGACATTTTAACCAGAAGTGCCTATTAGTTCTCCCATAGTAGCAAAAACCCATGCAATTTCACTAAAACTTAATTAATAACATTAATTTTTTTTTCTGTTCTTCCTATACAACCATATTCATCACCTCTAATGCAGGAATAACAACAACACAGTCCTTCAGTTGATGACTCCTGATCTGTAGACCACTTCTTCAGAGTAACAGGCATCAATTAGAGCATCATTTCAGTTGATCCAACTTGCAGTAGAAATTTGAGATGACGCAGATCAGCCCCACAATTCATGGAACAACATCGCTGTTAATTTCTTGCAGAGTGGGAGTAGATCAGTGAAAAGCATTGTGAGTGCAGATGACTCCGTATTGAGCTGTAAACATAGCTTAAATTTACCTTTATCAGTAATTTTTCCCCACTTCTGTTCATTAGACTTAAAGTAGCCAAAAATCAGAGGTTGTTGAACAACAGTACACACTTTCATAAAACCTTTCTTTAAGGGACAGATTCTTTTATATTAGAGTAGTTAGATGCCTAAGATAAGACAGTCCCTGGATGGAGCAGAAGGAACTGATGGTAAGATCACAGAGGAGTTTGGGATGAGTAGGAGTCTGCCATCAATGGGGAAACAGGCAATTTAATTACTTGTTGGTGACCTAAAGGAAAACAATATGCTAAAAAAATTTACATAAATAAACAAAACAAAAGGAAAAGCCTTCACTAATTATTAAGGAAAGATAAAATACATTTCAGCTGAGCATTCAACCACAGAGCAGAGGGAACAGCTTTGATTACGTTAATAGTAGAAACAAATTCGTGAGCAAGACCTATCAATGTAACAGCTAAAAGCTACTGTATGCTTGGCCAAATTAAAAGAAAATATGAGATTTTTTTGGTGAATATCCTATTACAACTAAATCTTTTAAATTTCTGAATATATTGTATTTCATTTTACAAGACATAAATGAGTCATAGGTTTGTGAAGTTAGCAGGAAACTTTTCTTTTTGTTAGGTAATTTCAGAACTGAATATTATGGGGTTCCTTGGAATTTCTTCTGCTGTATTTAAAACAGCCACTGACAGAAACAATTGACCATACAATTATATCTCATATAACAATTACCATATTACTAACTATTAATAGCTTGTTCTTGAAAGCTGAAGAATGTGAAAGAAAGGTATGATTTGTTATCTCTGATTAAAGAGCAGAACTGTCAGAGCAGTTATTTTGCTTCTCAAGATACATGATTTAATATGCTTTACAGGAAAAGCCCTCTTAACATGCACAGAGTGAGTTATGTGCTAGTATTTATATCGGTAGGTGAAGAAGTTCTGACCCATGCAATAATCAGATGGCAATTTAGAGTGGAGATAATTCTGTCATTGGAAAGTCTTGCTATTGATCAAAAGATCATCTATTCTAAAAAGTACAAGAAAGAGCCAAAACCATTGTGAATATATATCAGTGTGAACCTTGTTTTAAGAACAGTAGGTCTTCTGGATGTCTTCAGTTGTTTATTAGTTTGCTAAGCATTCTTCATTCATCATTCACAATATGCTATTAGACTTGAAGCATCATTTAACAAATTCAAATTATCTTTAAATATAAGAAAGTAATGTTTCTGAGACTTCTTGTGGTGCTTAAAGGTTTTGCAGTGCTGAGCCAGACTGAAATATGCAGAGCCAGTGTTTCTAACTGAACAACCTCACTACTAACAGTTCATTAGAATACAGGCTGACTGATGTCTTGGAGCATTAGAGTCAGCATGTGACGGTATGACAGTGTGGACTTTAATAATAAGGAAAAGACAAGAAAGGACTCAAATATTTACAATGAATAAGATCTTTCTTTAGTCTTAGGGTCCTTCAGCTATTATGGTGACAGTCTGAAAAAAGTCCGACAAATTCTGAGTTCCCAGAACCTCTTGGCATATATATGTTTTGAGATTTGTTACATTCAGTCAGATAAGCCCTTCAGAGACCCCTTTTGTCTTGAAATCTCTCCCTCAGTAGTGCATGGGCTGGCCAGAATTTCCTTACCTGCTACATTTTTCATTAAACAAATATTACAACCGAAGTGATGTTGCTGTTGCTACCAGAAGACTGCTTGTGCTGCTGTTGACTGAGATAGAGTTAATTTTTTCCATAGTAGCTCGTATGGGAATATGGTTGGATTTGTGCTGAACACAGTGTCAATAACACAGGGATGTTTTAGTTACTGCTGATCAGTGCTTACACAGAGTTAAGGCCACCAGTGAGTGGGCTGGGGGTGCACAGGAAGTTGGGAAAGGCCACAGCTGGGACAGCTGACCCCAAATGACCAAAGGGATATCTCATACCATATGGTGTCATGCTCAGTATATAAAGCTGGAGGAAGAAGGAAGCGGGGGCTATTCAGAGTCATGGCATTTGTCTTCCCAAGTCACCATTAAGCGTGATGGAGCCCTGCTTTCCTGGAGATGGCTGACCACCTGCCTGCCCATGGGAAGGAGTGAATGAATTCCTTGTCTTGCTTTGCTTGTGTGTGCAGCTTTTGCTTTACCTGTTAAACTGTCTTTATTTCAGCCCATGGGTTTTCTCACTTTTACTCTCCTGATTCTCTCCCCCGTCCCACCACGGGGGAGTGAGTGAGTGGCTGTGTGGGGCTTCATCACCAGCTGCGGTTAAGCCTTGACACTGCTTTACTGTTGTGCCCAGCCTGCTACACCCAAATAAGAGAGTTACAGAAAAGTGACTGTGACTGGATGCCGGCAGGTGAGGACTAATAAAAATGCAGGCTTACACCCTGTGTGTTGTACCCACATATTGTAAGGTAACTGTGCTGAACTTTTGCATCATGTACAGTTTTCAATAGTGCGGGAGAGACTAATTTTATATCTCAATGACTTAGTTTTCCAGGAGGAAGGACCTCCTATCATTATGCATAACCCACCAGTTTTGAAACCAGCTGTAAAAGAGAAGAAGGGATGAAGGACTACAGGGATTCAAGAGCTAGTACATTGGTGAAAATGCAGCTAAATATGCCTGCAGGCAGCAGCAGCTCTGTGGGAATGAACTAAAACTCAGATGCAAAGGATATAAAGTTCTTGCAGGGGCTAACCCCAATATTCCCAAGATCTCCCCCTGCCTGCAGTGCATGAGGAGACAGAAAAAGGTGGCCAAAGCATTGTGAAAAGTAAATTTTCATCCTTTAGCTAATTTTTCATAGCAGAAAGAAGAGAGCAAGGTAACTAAACAGCAGTGTCAAAGGACACAAAGATAAAAGCCAGGCATCAGATTCATAAATATGACTTCCCAAGTACTTTTTGACTTCTGAATGCTCCAGCTCTCCTTTAACTGTGTAGTTATCTCCCCTTGAAAAAGCAAACTGTAATACCCTCCCAGCTGTTTAGAAGGAAATTCCATTTACCATCTCCTTGTAGTTAGAAGATGCAAGTCCTTTCCCTGACTCACTCGCTTTCTGCTGTGTCACTTTGATCCTCACATACTGTTCCTGAGTGAGGATTATGGATGTGACTGGGTAATACAAAGCAGTTGTCCTTGGAATGAATTTTTTTATTATTATTTTTCCCAAAAGACCTGAGTCACCAAAGAAAAGACAAACACCAAATTAAAAATGTCTTTGAACTTGAGTCAAGTTAAAAACTGCTGGAAGAAACCTTAAGCAAAGCAGAGCTTTCTGTAATTTAGTAATTAATTATTTTAAATCGAAAACCATGTTTTGAAACAGTCACTTTTGCGCATGAAGAGAAAGGAGAGAGTGGAAGTGTAGACCCACTGTGAATCCAGTGAGCGTCCCTAATACAGTCAGGAATTGTATTGTTTGGAAGAAATTGGGTTCATATACTGTTCCCAATTTTTTCTCCAGAAAAAATATTTTCATAGGCAATCTTGCCTTAGCTCTTAGTTCCAAACAGGCACCTCACTGCAGAAGAGCAGCTGAAACACTCTCCCCAATGGCTGAGCCCAAATTAATTCTACTTTTGCTTTTTTAACTCCTTATTTTATGGCTAACACTGATAACAGGTCAGAGAGAAAAAGGCTAAATGCAGTAGGTGTAGCTCATGCCTTCCTAATAGCTGCGAAGCATGTATACTTAACCAAGAGAAATTGTAAATTATTTTTGTGTTAGCCAAATTCTGGGCAGATGCAGTGTCAGAATTATTTAATAGCTTTGGATTAGCCACATCCTATCCTGTCTGAGCCTTGCTTTTTATCTTTAATGTCAAAGGCAGTGAGCGGGAACCTTATTTGTATGAGAGGCCCAGTAGTAGACCTGCTTTGCATATAACAAATAATGGTTTTGCAACATTTTTGTATGTTAGCACTACTTTGAATGGGAATGCTAGTACTAGGACAAGAACCAGCCTTTAGATATTTATTAAACCTTATTCAGTTACCTTAAACACATACTGTATATTTTATTTAAATATATTATAGCACTGTAAGCTCTCTCTGCAGCCTTAGCATTTCAATTTTTCATGTTTTATTTCTCATTTTGATATAATATCCAGCGAAGCCTCACCTTCTTGGTAGATTGCCACAGGTTACCAGGTTAGTATGTAACATCTCAGACTATTCCAGATGAATAAACACAGGTGGGGTTAGGGAAAGGCTTTTTCTCCCTTTTCCCAAAATAAAAGTACATGCTGTAAGTAGGCACTTCAGGGCCAAGCAATGGTTTCAGCAGAAAAATAGATAGACAGCAAAGCAAAAGATCAAGAGAAGCTCAATTTAAAATGAATAATACCTGTTCTTCTGTTAAGATCAGTGTCACTGATATGACAATCAAAAAACACCAACACATTGTCAGTGGTAGATAAGAGCTGGAAAAAACTCATACAATCTGTTAATCATGGCACCATGTCCAGTTTTCCTCCCACTTCATCTTTTCCATTGAACAAGTCACCAGCAGACCCAAACTCTAGATGTAAAGAAAGAGTTTTCTGAGGTCTTTAAAGTAGGAGATTGGTAGAGATTTTCAAATTTAGGGAGATTTTTTTTCGTTAAAAAAAGCACATGTTAATTATCCATCAGAAGATTCATAGTTCCTCTTTTGTTTTTTATTTTAATTTTTTGTGGTTTTTTTGAGAAAGGCTCCTTACAGTCTGATGTGTTAAAATTCAAGAACCTCTAGAATACATTCCAGAAGCATCTATGATTATGGTTCTACTGCACTGAATCTTTGATGCTCAGATGTATGGACCATGCAGCCTGGTATCATGTAATCATGTGACCATTACCTGTTGTCTCAGTGAAAGAGATAGAGAAGAGGTCACAAATGAACCCTTTAAAAGGGTTAGTGGGGGGAGGGAGGGATTGCCAAATATTTAGATCATAGTAATATTTAGTCTAGGAGTATGGAGGCTTTGCTTATAATTCTGTCTTGTTCTTTCTGCTTTCTCTATAATTATGGATATTCTGGCCATCTGTAGAAACAATTTCTGAATTATTTAAGTTTTGCCTTTGACATTTTTGTGCAACTGTGTTTTTCTGTCTAATTCTGAGCTGTGTGTAGACAAATGTCATATTATCAGCTTCTGAATAGATCACTTTTGTCAGCCATTCCCTGTTTGTCATGCTATGCACACAGCTCAAAGGAAGTGCTCAGGGCCAGGTTAGCCAACTGTCCACATCACTTATCTACAGGTGTATCTTCATGGCTAGTTTTGACTGCTAGCAGCTCCTGTTCCCAAGAAGTCTTTAATGAACCTTTGTGATCAGTCTGCTTAGTGGATGCAATAAAACCACCTCTAATTCCCTCTTGAAGATGCCTCGGTGACTTTCCTGCAATGGCTTGGATGTAGCCCGCTGGAATGTCAGATGGGAAGTACAGGCAGACTCAAATGAAGGCTGAATTTACTCTGTGAAATGCAGATATGGGTGTCACATGCTGGGCCATACACTGTAGGCAGCTTTGGCTATAGAAGAGCTCCAAAGCCAGCCAAGCAAAGCAAAACCACCTGCCTTCCTGGTCTAGACCCTTCAATAGATCAACAGAGGGTGTGTTTTTCTCAGTTTTCCTCTACTTCAGATTATTCATTGCCAGTCTAAGATATGGTAATGATATGGTATTTCCTTTTCGTTTTCAAAGGGGAAAAAAAAAAAAGGACAAGTCTGAAAAATTCTGTATAGATAATATTAGTGATTTTCAGAAAATCTTTAGCTCATTGCTCCATCAATCTACATCAGAAGTTGCTGTGATTTACAGTCAGGAAGAACATTAAAGAAAAGGGTTTGGCACAAGTCACTTAAACAAGTTCAGGCTTTGAAAATGAGGTTCTGTATATCCTAAACCTTTTAATTGCTTTTTGTGTGAAACCAATAGAAATACCTCCTTTTTAATAATAACGCATATAAAATATTTTCCACAAGTTACATGTTATGAAAATAGTCATGCTTGAAACATGTAGTCATGATAGAAACAAGACTTCTTTTAAAAGCTTTTTCAATGCACATACTATTTTTTACTTTTCCAAATTACTTATTTATTATCAGTTTTACTGAGCCAGAAATAAAACGAACAAAATATTATGACTGCATTTGGACAGAAAGTCTCATTATGCTGCATACTAAAGCGTTGGACTTGGACTCTACATCCAGTTTGCTACATATGCTGAAAAATAAAATTAAATGAGAAAGAGTGGTATTTTTTCTCCTTTTCCATCTCCCTCTAAGTTTAAAGAGTTTTAATTTAAAGCTGACTCAGAACTTACATGCATTACAGCACTAACAATACAAAATAGTAATTTTTATAGCTATGGAAAAAAATCAAAAGGGAAATGCTTTATGTATCTCTGTTCAAAGTGAGACTGCTCAGTACAAATCAAGTGAATGTTTTTGATGGCCCTAGTAAAAAACATGAGCCACCACCGAAGGAAAATCCCTAAGAAAATAATAAATAGGGAGGGGGGATGATTTTGAAATAAAGAATCAACTGAAAACCTGTTTCTTGAGCAACAGAAAGCAAAACAGAAAACAAAACAAAACAAAATCTTCAGTCCTGTTGGAACTGGAAGGAAACAAAATTCCATAAAGCTGAAGTGCTTCATCTTAGTGCCATCTAAGAAGGAGATGTGATATAATATAGGTTGAGATAAGCTCCTTGAAAAACCAGTGAAACATTGTCTAAACAAAGAAGTAAGTAGTAGATTAGTCTGAGTGTATACAAATATTTGCATATGAAAAACTGACTTCTTGCAAGTAATATTAATACTTTGCAAATTACAGAAGGTATTTGGTCTGAGAATCTCTCAGATTGTTTTTAAAAGATAACCTTTAAAAGACATACACATCAAACCCCAGAATTCCTTTTCTTACCCCAAAGTTACAAGGGTATATGTGGTTTTAATAGATACATCTGGTTTGTGTGGCTAACAGAGAGATATTCATACAGCTGTCTGCCACTAATATGAAGTCAGAAGGGTTAAACTTCTCAGGCAGTTACTAATACCAGCAAGGAATTAATTTGCATGGGGAGAAATCAGAGTCTTGATGCCAAATGTTATGTAGTCCCAAGCAAACCAGGGTGAGGTTCTGGAAAATGGTGGGTTAGTGGCATTGGAAGGAAGCCCCACATAAGGGTTGGGAACACTCCTGGGAAGAGTCAGTAAAATGCACTGGATGTGTTTATAAAATATGCTTCCAACTGGTTTGTTTAGCTTGCTCTACATTTACCATTGTTTTCACCTGCTGTGAAATGGCAGCTATATGAGATTAGAGAAAGGAGTTGTGTAGCTGTAGAGCTGCTGAGTAGCTTTTACTTTTCCATGTTTCTTGCCAGAAGGTGACCTTTTGGAAAATCCTTTCAGAAACATCCAAGGAAATACGAACATGTTGGGACCATGTCTCTGCTTCCAAGTGGAAGCAGAGGCATTACTTCTGTTTTAGGCTGAAGCGCATCAAGCGGAACTTGGAACAAAAAGTAACCTTGTGATTTAGCAGGCCTGGCACTTTTTCTTCCCATATCTAGAAGTCCAGAACACGATGCTTGGGGGAATATTTTCTAAAGGATATTTTGTTTTTGAAATCAAATAGAAACAAATCTGATCATTTGAATTAATCAGAAATCTCTCAATTTTTTGTAAGAACAAGAATTCTACTGTCTTGTAGCACAGCTGAATTCTGTAAATTTTCCTATTATTCCCATTGGATAGGTATTCTTCTCAACTTCATATGTCCAATATTAATAAGAGCATGGTATGCCTCCTAAACCTTTCCCCACTTTCAGAAGCTGGCTACGTTAATTCGATTAAATATTCTGTATGCAAGATGTGTACACCAATTTGGCAAGCTCTCTGAGAAGAGGTGCTATGTTAATGTGATATTTAATATTGTTCTAAGTAATAGAAGTAGGCTCCCAAAAAAAAAAAGAGAAAACCCAACTTAATTTAGATAATGTTTGATGGCAGCACATGATGATACAATAATTAATTTCCTGACTGGTAAAAAAAAAATCAATGTGTAATTTTAGATACGGTTCTTCAAGAGCAGGAGATATTTAAGGCTTGATCTTAGCCATGTAGTGCAGACAAAATTCCTACTGGCTTTACACACAGTTTCTGTGAAAGGGTCACAGCACTGTCCCTAACTAGAAAGAAGGTATTGGAGGATTTTATATCAAAAGGAATCCCCATGCCTAGTACTCAGTAACTAATACACTTTCTGTAAATGACAAATAAATATGCTTGATTCAAGGACTCCCCTGGAACTTTTGTAGCATTTAAGAAAACACTGATGCTTTCCTCCTTTAGAGAATAACCAATTACCATAAGAGCCTCACCTGGCCTTGAGTGCTTCTGCCTACTTGTAGAGGCAGGATAAATGTGTTTTCCCTCTTCTAGTATTAACTCTTCCTACTTCTGACAGTGCACATTTAAATTCCTACTCAGATATCTAGGAGTTTGCCACATTGCACAGACTAGTCTTACCTCTTCAGTTACGCAATTAATTTGTGGGGGAAGAGGCTGTGTGGTACAATTTACTTGGGGTGGGTCGGGGTAAGGCTGGGATTAGAGGTAGGTCAGGATAAATCTGGGATTAGAAGTGATTCCAGGATTGTCATTTAATGCCTTACTGCTCTATGATTTCTGTCAGCCTTGGCTAGAAGACGAATCTGAGAAGGCAAATTTATTGTTGTCCTTCTTTTTGGTGTTATTTTTCTGGTTTTGTCTGAGGTTAGGATATCTTTTTTAATTTAGGGTGATTAGCAACATGCTTCAGAGCAAACACAAACACTTTGTTCCAGGCTCTGAGAGAGTTAAACCCATTTTATTTCTCTTGCAGAATATGTTGCTAGTTAGCAAATAATTCTTTCATCTGAGAGAGGGGTATTTGGCCCCACTTTCCTGCAGAAGGTTTGCTTTGCAACAGAGCTGTTTGTGTCTCAGCCCTGGTAAAGTGAATCATAAAAACAGCTTCTTAATTAGCTGTAGGATAAATCTCCAGGAGAACTCTAGGATCTGTTACTAAAAAAAAATCTCTGAGCAAACAACCTGGATTAACTAAAGTCGAACATACAGTCTGTTGCTTAAAAACCAATACAAAATGACTGGCTGATTAACTGGCAAAGCAGATGTCTCAGGTGAATAATGGAATAAACCATGTACTAGCTGACAAACAAGATGACTGTGCTTTGAGGATAAATTGACACATATACTGAGCACTAATCCATGTCTGCTGGTTTAATTGACTAATGATAAAATCTAACTCCAAATGTAAATAGCACACAGTTAAATCTAATCTGAGATACTGGCACTCAGGAAGCCAGTGCTTCAGCTCTTCTAAAAGTTTGTGCCAGGCAGAATTCAAGTCCTGCAGTGAATGTGCAGATTAGGGAAGGCTTGAAAGGCAATCAGCTCACTAGTGGTAACAAGTTAAAAATCGTCACCCCTACTAACTTTCAGCACAGGTTGCCAGTGGCAAACAGAAGGGACAGATGTGGCCAAGAGTAAAAAGTAACACGATCCTTAAGGAGACTGCAACAGAGTACTGTTTCCATAGCTTAGTATTTACTTTGATAATGCAGTCACACTTGTTCTACTTCAAAATAAATGTTTATAGGTAGATGACAGACCATTACCAGTAACAACTGGAAATTTCATATACAGCTTCAGAATAGCATCTCTGTTTCAATGGGAAGTCATTCTTTCCATTCAGTTATTAATGTCTAGCTCTTTGTCATTACATAAACAGGTGGAGTTGACAAATATGCAGTGAGAGAGACTGAAGGTGCCCATTTCTCCTCAATATGGCTTCCTGCTGCCCCGTCCACCTGCTTTGAATTTACTTCCAGAATGCAGCATTTTTCACCATTTGCTGAAGTGGTTTCTAAGGGGAGACTCCATCCTGGCCACAATTTGTTTTCCAGAGAATGCAGAATATGGATCCCCAAGCACGCCATGCCATTCTGTATTACTGTAATTGTTATTAATATAAAGTATTCCCCAACTGCACAGAATAGTGTAAAGTGGAACCACAATAATTAATACCATCTGTTAAAGTGCAGTATACAAAAATCTAAACTGAAATATCTTTGCCTAAGGACTAGAGCATGTAACCTATTTGCTGTCAAATTCTTTACTAGTTGAGTAGGTTCTTTCAAATCAAGGAAGCTTTATGGATGAGTAAAATGGGACTATGCCTCTGAGTTAATGTTGAATAAACCTGAATGAAAGTTCTACAATGTAGCCCAAAAATAGCACGACAGAAAGGGAATTAAATTAGATAGAGGCATAATGCATAGCTAAAATGACCCAGTTTAAATTTGTATCATCAGACTAAATAGTATTTGGATTTCCACAGTTCAGTTACTGACTTCTTAAATTAGAAAGTTTAATTTGTGGTCTTGCAAATCATTATGATCTAGCATGGCAAATGCTGCATGGAGGCAGAGATGGAATTACGTATCTGTGTCTTTCAAAGCAGGTGAATGTTACCTGACATGGAGCTACAGTGCACATGCTACAGTACAGGCTGACATAGTCTGGCCCACCAGAAGATTTTGAATTTATGGAATCATATAGTAATTTAGGTTTGAAGGGACCTTTGGAGGTCATCCTGTGTAACCCACTGCTCAAAGTAAGTTTATATAGATCAGGCTGTTCAAAGACATATCTAGTTGAGCCTTGAACACGTCCAGTGGTGGGTGTTCTAGAACATCCCCAAGGATGGAAGTTATAAAAAACCCCAACATTTTAATAGAAATCCAAAGTATAAAGACTGGGTTAGATTGAGACAGCAGAAATTAATACAGGTGGAATATAAAGAGATCAAATCAAAGATTTCTACATAAGAGAGCATCTCACCGGGTTGCTTTGATTAGTTTTTGTATCATACTGTCGTGACTTCCCACCTGAAATCTGTCCATAAACTCATTCCTCATCTTTGTGTACTGATTCCTGGCACTACTGTCCACTGTTGGTATTACTAGTGACTTCATCCCAGGAGAGATGAAAACCCTTGGAGATCTAACACGTAAAAAGGACATCTAACGTCAAAAACACCAGCACAACTACTGTAGGTTTATCAATGCTGTCACAATGTCTATAACTAGATTCCAGAAGTCCATAACAATCTTGAGGGATATGGGCCAGGTGAAGAGAAGAGTCAGGATGCTGAATTTTAGAAGAACAAACTTTTGGTTAAGTAATTAGTGGATGGGATTCCCTGGAAAACTGTCCTCAGAGACAAAGTTTCTGAACAGAGCTGGCAGCTCTTTAAGGACATTTTTCTTAGAGTGCAAGAGATCTTGATTCTCATGTGTTATAAATCAAGCAAGGAAGGAAGGAGGCCAGCATGGCTTAGTAAGGACCTCCTGCTCAAATTAAAGGGTGAGAAGGAAATACACAGGCAGTGGAACCAGGGATGTGTACCCTGGGAAGAATGTAGGGACAATGACTGGATGTGTAGGGATGAGATCAGGAAAGCTAAGGCACAGTTGGAGCTGAATTTTGTAATGGATGTGAAGAATAATAAGTGCTTTTACAGGTATGTTGGCTAGAAAAGGAAGGTTAAAGAAAATGTATGACCCCTGATAAATAAGACAGGAGAACCAGTAGCAAACAACATGGAGAAGGCTGAGGTACTCAGCAA
The DNA here is from genome assembly GCF_949628215.1 of Phalacrocorax aristotelis. Classification (NCBI taxonomy): domain Eukaryota; kingdom Metazoa; phylum Chordata; class Aves; order Suliformes; family Phalacrocoracidae; genus Phalacrocorax; species Phalacrocorax aristotelis. Next base: position 200,365,112 of record NC_134276.1, read on the forward strand.
TCCTTTTACCTCTGTTACCACTGGCAATCTTGAGCTTGTCCAGGCCCCTCTGGATGGCATCCTGTCCCTCAGGCATGTCATCCACACCACTCGTCTTTGTGTCATCTGCAAACTTACTGAGGGTGCACTTAATCCCACTGTCTACGTCATTGATGAAGATATTAAACAGTACTGGTCCCAGTACAGACCCCTGAGGGACACTGCTTGTCACTGATCTCCATCTGGACATTGAGCCGTTGACCACTGCCCTCTGGATGCGGCCATCCAACCAGTTCCTCATCCACTGAACAGTCCACCCATCAAATCCGTATCTTTCCAGTTTACAGAGAAGGATGTTGTGTGGGACCATGTCAAAGGCCTTCCAGAAGTCCAGATAGATGACATCCGTAGCTCTTCCCTTGTCCGCTTATGTAGCCATTCCATCATAGAAGGCCATTAGGTTGATCAGGCAGGACTTGCCCTTGGTGAAGCCATGGTGGCTGCCTTGCATCACCTCCCTGTCCTCCATGTGCCTTAGCATAGCTTCTAGGAGGATCTGTTCCATGATCTTCCTGGGAACAGAGGTGAGGCTGACAGGTTGGTAGTTCCAAGGGTCCTCCTTTCTACCCTTTTTAAAGATGGGCACAATGTTTCCATTATTCCAGTCTCTGGGGACTTCACCTGACCGCCATGACTTTTCAAATATCATGGAGGGTGGCTTGACAACTACACCAGCCAATTCCCTCAGGACTCTAGGATGCATCTCATCAGGTCCCATAGACTTGTGTATGTCCAGGTTCCTCAGGTGGTCACAAACCTGATCTTCCCTTACAGTGGGAGGGACTTTGCTCCCCTAGTCCTCATCTTGTGATCCAACTGCTCGAGAGGTGCAGGGAGAGACGTTATCAGTGAAGAATGAGGTAAAGAATTTGTTGAGGACCTCAGCCTTCTCCTCGTGCATTGTTATCAGTTTGCCAGTCGTGTTCATTGTGGGGTACTCTTTCTTTGACCTTCCTTTTCTGGCTGACATGATTATAGAAACTATTCTTATTATTCTTTGTATCCCTTCCTAAGTTCAGTTCCAGTTGTGCCTTGACCTTCCTGACCCCATCTGTACACATCCCATCCCTAAACTATTCCCAGGATACCTGTCCCTGCTTCCACTGCCTCTGTGTTTCCTTCTTGCCCTTTAGTTGGACTGGGAGGTCTTGACTCATCCATGCTGGTCACTTGCTTTCTTTTCCTGAATTCTTACACCTGGGTATCAAGAGCTCTTGTGTTCTATAGAAAATGTCCTTAAAGATCTGCCAGCTCTGTTCTGCTCCCTTGTCCCTGAGGTCAGTTTCCCTGTGGCTCTTATTGACTGACTCCTGCAAGGGCTCGTAGTTTAGTTTGCTTTCCTAAAATTTAGGGTCCTGACTTTACTCTTTGCCTGACCCATATCCCTCACAACCGTGAACTCCACCAGTGCACGATCACTGCAGCCCAGGCTGCCTCCAATCTTGACGTCACCGATGAGCTCACTTGCTTTGGTACCCAACAGGTCCAGTTTTGCTTCCCCTCTGGTAGGCCTGTCTATTACCTGGCTTAAGAAGTTATCCTCAGTGCACTCCAGGAGTGTCCTGGATTGGCTATAGCTCACTGTCTACTTTTCCAGAAGATGTCAGGGTAGTTGAAATCCCCCAGCAACATGAAAGCCTGAGAGCACGATGTGTCCTGTAGCTGGAGTAAGAAGGCTTTATTAATAGGTTCCTCTTGATTGGGTGGCCTGTAGAGACACCAGCCACAAGGTTCCCTTTGTTGCCTTGGTCTCTGCTTCTTACCCATGAGCTTTCAACCTGTGTGTGGCTATTCTTCAGAGACAGCTCTTCACACTCTATCCATTTCTTGAGGTAGGTGGCAACTCCTCCTCCCTTCCTTCCTTGCCTGTCCCTTCTGAACAGCCTGTAGCCATTGATTGCCACACTCCAGTAATGAGATTCATCCCACCAAGTTCCAGTAATGGCAACTAGGTTGCAGCTTTCTAGCAGCATGGTAGTTTCCAACTCCTCCTGTTTGTTGCCCATGCTGCGTTCATTGGTGTAGAGGCACTTCAGCTGGGTTGTTGGCCATGCCACCTTCTTAGAGGAACACCCCTTAATTCCCCTGAGTTGTTTCACTGGTGATTCCCTGTTGAGTCCTATTACCTCAGAAGCCCCTGGCTCATCTCTGTAAAACTTCAGGAGTGCTCCAGTGTACCCAGCACATCTCAGAGCAACAGGCTGAGGCCACTCGTTATCACCCTGTCCTTCTAACCTTGGTATGTCATCCCACAGCTTGTCATGGGCAAGCCTGATATTATCCCCCTCCCCCTTCACATCTAGTTTAAAACTCTGCTAATAAGCCCGACTAGCTTGTAAGTAATGACCCTCTTCTCCCTTCGAGAAAGGTGAATCTCACCTGATGCCAAGAAGCCTGGTGCCATGTAGGCCGTCCCCGTATTGAAAAACACAAAACTGTAGCAGTGACACCAGTCACAGAGCCATGTATTAACAGACTGGGTCCATCTGTTTCTCTGAATGTCAATGCCTGCATCTGGAAGGATAGAGGAAAAAATTACCTGTACTCCAGATTCTCTCATCAACCATCCAAGGCCATGAAGTGTCTTTTGATTGCCCTTGGACTATGTGCTGCATCTTCATTGTCACCCACATGGAAAAGCAGTAATGGATAATAATAGCCTGAGGGCCGTACCAGGCTAGGAAGTTTCCTAGTGATGTCCTTAACCTGGGCCCTCAGATTTCTCTAAGAGGACAGTCTGTCTGGCATATTGGACCCTCTTTTCATCTCAGAAGGGAATCACCTACCACTAAAACGTCTTTTCTTCCTCGGGGAGGTGGTCATACAGGAGGTAGGCCTTTCTGACCTTTCTATACCTTTCTGGCGTAGATGGACTGTCACCCACATCATCCACTGAGCAGCCTTCCACCTGCAGAGCTTCATACCTGTTGTACAGAGGCACCTGGGAAGATGAAGTGGGCAAGGAGGGGGGTTGCCTGCTGCCCTAAGTGCAAGGTCCTGCACCTGGGTTGGGGTAAACCCCAATATCATTACAGACTGGGGGATGAAGGGATTGAAAGCAACCCTGTGGAGAAGGACTTCAGGGTACTGGTGGACAAAAAGCTGGACAATGGCCAACAATGTGCACTCGCAGCCCAGAAAGCCAACTGTATCCTGGGCTGCATCACAAGAATTGTGACCAGGACATTGAGGTGGGTGATTCTCCCCCTCTACTCTGCTGTCATGAGACCCATACCTGGAGTTCTGCATCCTGCTCTGGGGTCCCCAGTCTAAGACACGGACCTGTTAGTTCAGGTCTAGAGGAAAGCCATGAAAATGGTCAGAGGGCTGGAACATCTGTCCTGTGAAGAAAGGTTGAGAGTTGGGGTTGTTCAGCCTGGAGAAAAGAAGGCTGTGGGGAGACCTTATTGCATCCTTTCAGTAATTAAAAGGGGCTTATAAGAGAGGCGGGGACAGACTATTTAGTAGGGTCTGTAGTGACAGGACAAGGGTAGATTTAGACTGGATATAAAGAAGAAATTGTTTATGATGGGAGTGGTGAGACACTGGAATAGGTTGCCCAGAGAAGTTGTGGCTACCCAATCCATGGAAGTGTTCAAGGTCAGGTTGGACAGGGCTCTGAGCAACCTGATCTAGTTGAAGATGTCCCTGCCCATGGCAGGGGGTTTGGACTAGATGTTCTTTAAATGCCCCTTCCAACCTAAATCATTCTATAATTCCATGATTCTATGACAAACAGTCACAAATTTTCAGGATATTACAGTCTTTAATCCAGTACTCCATAAATGATACGTCATCTGACATCATATTACCACTGCAATACATCATTGCAATAACATCGGTTGATCTTGGGGTGTTTTCTACACACTGTAAAAGGATAGAAATGCTACATTTATACAAGGAATATGCTGTAAAAAAATCCAAATTTCTAAAGATGTTTAGATTTATGTTGTTGGAAGTTGTTCCTACGTGTATGAACATAATCTATAAAAATGAGTAAATGGATTAAAATGAGGCTAATTTCGGGAACAGGACCTAGGACCATGGAGGTCCACAACCAAGTGCTGTAACATTTAAATCATAGTTATACTCCTCTTGCTTTTTCCTGTCTCAATGGTTTTGTATTCTTGGCTGCCCAGTGTCCTATCCTTAACAGCAGACATGGACCACATTTTCAGACAAAGAATTAATCTATGTGATGGTTAGGGAACTCTCATTATGGGTACTGACTCCAAGAGGTTATGAATGATCTAGAACCAATTTCCTACTTGTAATATTAAGCAAAGCTTGGTATGCTAACAGTACCTGCTGAAATAAAAGTGCCTCAGTAGTTACTGGATAAACATATTTTGAAAATTTCTTCTTTGTGTTTTGTAGCTTGATGCTTATGTCCTGACTACAGCTAGATCTGTTTCCATGAAATAAAGTGAGAAAATTCTGTATTCTGAATGTAATTTTGCAAAATGTAGCCAAGCAATCAAGTCTGAGGATAGACAGTCTACAAATACAACTGTAATTTTTTGGTTTAGTGTTCCAGAAACGTTATCACACCAATGTGCTGCACATTTAGGTAAGAAATTTTCCTTGTTTAAGTGTTTGAATTTGGTGCAGAATGAGATTGTTCACCTTGTTGGAGATGGAGACTGGAAGGTCAGGACTGGCAGTGATGTATGGAAATGAGAGCTAGAGAGAAAGAGTGAAAAGCTTGAGGGAAAGTGTCTGTGCTGAAAGACAAAAGTCTAAGTTTATAAAATGGACCAATAAATCTGTTAGATTGGAAAGTGAGGAAATAACGCTTGGAGGCTACAAAGAAGTTTGCTACAGTGTGGTGTCAATCTTATTGAAATAATTGTGGTGAACTATGGGAAATGAGGTTTCAACTCCCTTATGAGATAATTTTTTGAGACTGTAGAAACCTGGGAGGATGCAAATCAGTATTAAATCAAAGCTTAATGGTGTTCTGAGTTCATTAATGTAAGTGAAATATTTCAAAGTTTATTTTTTTTTAATATTCTCTTAGAGGAGTCGGTAGCTTGATTATCTGTTCAGTTCAGGATGAAAATAAATTTGAAAGTGAGAAGAAGACTTCCCACAGGTTCTGTGACTTTAAATCCAGATCTTTAGTTATGGTTGTCATTAGACATGGAAAGGGTAGGAAGCCTGACACTGAGCGAGAGAGGCTCATTCCAGCGGTTGGGTGGGCCACCTTTAGTGAGCATCTAATGGTAAAGGGAAGGTAGCAGGTTACTTTGAACTAATAATTAGCTGCATGTGTTCAGCAACATGGAAAGAAACCTTACTGGGCTAGTGAAAAATAGCAACGGAAGGTAGCTGGCTTTTGGGTTGTTTGTGGAAAGCCTATGTCTAGGGGCTGGATGAAGAATTTTGTATCTGCACAAGTGTTGGAATGTTTAGATTTGTACTCAAACTTTGCCACTGCTACCAGTCTCTATTTAGAGCTCTGTGTAGTTCTGCCACCTGCAGTTGTGACATTCCAACTTGTGTTGTAATCTTCAGAGCTAAAACTACACAAGGGAGAAAAAAGTAGCAGATGGAGTCACGTCATTTACACCGAATACTGCATGAAAGGCAGCCAGATAGCAGCAGATCAGGGGCAAAAATCCATTTTTGTCACTAAGCAGCAGAAGAAAAAATAAATCACAGATAGAAAGGGATTAATTTCTAAGGGACCAGCTATTAAATGTGGCATGGAAATTGGACTCTATCAGAAGTTTGCAGAATTTAACTTGACAAACTATATGCAACAGTGAATCATTACTTTAAACTCATAACCCAAGGCTGTAATGCAGGGATAGAGAAGGTAGAAATTAATTAATCAGCAATCTAAGCTGAGAGCAATATTCACTTTTAGATGTCTGGTGAACAGAAGTGAGGACGCCAAAAGAACTTACATAAATTATAGGTCACTGGAGATAACAGCACTCAAATCTATGAAGGTCTCAATGTTAAATGCAAAAGTGGTGTAACAAGATAAATAACAAGTGTTTAATGATAGCAGAAAAACAATAATAACCTGCAATCAGATGGATAATAAATTATGGACAGATGGTAGTTGGAATCTGCAAATATTTCACTGTCCCATCTGCCTTCATCCATTGGTATAATTTTAAATTGGGTTCCAAAAAGGATGCTTTTATGCCCCCCTTTTATTTTTCAAAATTCATTATTAGCATCATGTTGTGTGGATTTATTTCATGGTTTGTTATGATACATCACCACCAGGCCTTCACATTGTGAATTTGCAGCGCTGGAAAAAAGCCAGGGTAATTTTGGGTTTGCACATTTTTGTCTTAAAAAAATTCATAAAGACTAAAGACCATTTTTTTTGCAGGAAGCATTTTGGAAGTTTCACCTCAGTCAAGGAATGGTATGACTTTGAAAGTAAAGTAGATTTCCCTGTCCAGATAAATATATTGTACGAACATAGTAGGTACCTTGACAAACAAATAGCATTCAAGGACAAAGCGTATATTCACATTCATTTAGCGATGTTTTAAAAATTACCAATAGATATTTAACTTTGTGGGTCATGAATGGAGAATAGGATTTTTTCTGACTTGTGGTTAAAGCACAGTTTCTCTCTCAAAAGACCAAAATAAAACTTGGTCTTTTATTCACATCCTCTTTTTTATGTTTTCATATGCATTGTTGTTCTCAGTTTGAGGATGCTGAAATAATCTCTTTTAACCTGAATCTTATTTAAAAATAAAATGAGACACACACCCCTGCACCCCCCGGTTTCTAAGAGTTTGTACAAGGGGATAAAACAGTAGGAGAGGGCACTTTCTTTGTAATACCACCCTCCCTAGCAGGCAGGAGGGGAAGGAAAGAAAGAGAGAACTTCAACTCATTTGAAGTAGGCTGTCCATCAAAGACACCTGCAGTTCCTCAGACACAACCATTCATCACCATCATCCTACTAGAGGAGAAAAGGAGTTTTATAAGTAACTTAATGAGCTTAATTCCCAAATCTGACAGAGCTTAGCCCCAGGTAGCTGAGTTCTGAAATGGCGGTCTTACATTTAACAGCTTTATGAGATTGTATCTTTTTGTAAAGTGTGGGTGGGAACTGGGAAAGGGAATTGCGAGGGCATCTGTTTTGTTCCTGTAGTATTCAAGGATAACAGATAAAGTTAAGGCTCAGTTTTCTTTGATTTACACATTTATGCCAAACTAATATGCTAATATTTTATTCAAATCAAGGCATATGAATTTGCATACTGTAGTGTTCTGTATCCCATTGAGATCTTCACTGTCTCAATGTTCTGTGTTCTCCTTGTGCTCCAGTTTCAAGGGCTTTTTAACCTCTGGAAGAATTTATTATGTGCCTTCCAGATGGAAAAGAAAAAAAAGCCAGTTTATTACAACACATCTAAAAGAATTATTAACCTTTCACATGTGAGACACAAGACAAAATCTATGCTATTCATACGCCAAATAAATTTGGCTAGATTAACTAAGATTTTTAAATGAGAGATGTAACTATATGTTAATTGATTTCTAATAAATTTGTACAAATGCATAAAACAGTACAAAATAATCAGGAAGCAAAAGACTGGGTTGTTTTTTTTTCCCGCAGATTTTCTCTTTTTTCCCCCAAGAAAATAATGTTTTTTGGCCTTTAAACAATGAGTGGAAGGTAGGAATGAATGGTAGCAAACAATATTCTGAAGTGTAAGACTTTTGTCATTTGTAACATTTTTGCAGAAGCATCCCCATTTGGTGAAAGTAGCATTATATATGTGTCCCAGAATATTCAGGACAGTGACACTTTGCATGTCAAGTCTGAGGAGCAGTCACCCCACAGAGTAAGGAAACAAGTAGTTAAGGAAAACCATTGAGAAATTTTTAAAAAGCCTCAAACCAAACAAACACCGACGTATTCAGTTAGGGGTAGTTTGAAAGAAATCCAGTTATCTTTCCATATATATCTATCCACGATTCACAAGATGCAACTCTAGAAAATGAAGCCTTCAGGAAAAAAGTAGCCTACTTGCAAAGAAAGGCTTGCCAGAAACATAAAAGGAACTAGATTCCAGAAGGTAAGACGACTTAGGATGAAATAAAAGCCATTGAAAACTCAAATGGAGAACTAAAGATACTGAAACATAAATTGACGAGACTTATGAAATCCAGTGGAGAGATGACAGGGAGACTTGTTTTGGAGGGCTTTTAAGGCACCTGAGAATGAAAGAGGTGAGTTAATTTTGAAGGCAACACTTGTATTCTTATATGCTGTTCTAAGTAATGAAAGATAGAAAGTTAATTTGGGGTTGGTACAGAAATGGATTAGAAGAGACCATTAGAATAAGTTTGGTGTATCAGTATCTTTCCTGATGATGTTATGTGATCTTCTGCAGTTTCCAAGTTTCAAAGTCCATTTAGCTGAATTCTGTAATATTGTTAACTATTTACTTTTGCTGTGATTATTATTAAGATGTAATATAAATATATAGAGACTTATTTTTCAGAGGTTCCAAATATTAGTGGCTTCCTCTGAGAATATAATGCATGCCTCCCCTGCTTCAAAATATGCATACAAGAGATTACTTGCTAAATACTTTCATTGTTTATAGGTAACTAGATATAACAGCGAGTAGAGGTGGCAAATGTCCACTGTATTTTCTATTCTGTCTTCCTGCCAACACTTTATTCTATCAAAACTACAATGCTTTTCTAAAATCCAGTCTATCTCTTCTTAGAGCTTCTCCCATCCTCCTAGGAACAAATATGGTCATATCCTGAAGCCATAATACTGAAGCAGATCACAGAGCTTTTCCAGATTTTTGACACATGCTACAGTGCCTCTCTGATAAGACTGTGCAGCTTGTGTTACTTTCAATTTTGCATGTTTCAAATGTAAGTGTTGACTTAAGGCTCTGAATGTTTTGGTTCATGTCTCTGCACTTTAATTTCAACTACCTATCTGCTTCCTTGCCATAAAAGACATCTGACTTGTGTGCATGCCAGTTCGTCATATTCACTTAATCACACTACTTTGGTTTATGTCACCATAAGCTGTGCTATTTTGGTACAGTGCTCCATTTCACACTGTTCTTTCTCTGCGATACAAGTCTGCTTTCTGTCTCATTGTCTTTCAGTATATGAAAGATTAGTTAAGATTTAACAGAAGATGTCAGTCTTTCTCCTTGCCACCTTGTTTAATGTCCAGCTATTAAATCTTAATAATGATGATCTTACTTATATGAAGAATATTTCCTTGAAATATTTTCCTATTTTTACCATGGTTCTAATTTTTGGTGATGGCAAACCTCCATTCACTACCACTTTATTGACACTTCCCTTTTGTCACTGGCTTTTCTGCTATGGGAAGACCTATGATCATTCTTTTCAACTTCAATGTTTTAAATGATACCCTGAATTATCTTTTTCTGGTTTAAGTTGTAAGCTAGACTCTTTCTGTGTGTAGATGAGCTTCTCATAAATCTTGTTTAAAGTTCATGCTTTATGGCAAAATTAAACCTTTGACCAGTATTTCTAGGAAATATTTTTTTAAAAAAACAAGCTTAGGAAAAAGCAGAGTTTAGGTTTATTTGGGGTTGGGATTTTTTTTCTCATATATTTACCATCAATGATTTAGATACACTTCTAGTCTTCTGATTAAAGGCTGCCAGACACTAATAATGATTGCACACTAGATATTCTGATTTTTTTTGTACTTCTACTTTTCAAATAAACTGTTGAACCAGTTGGTTGAATTTTGTGGAATGATATGTTGCAAATAAAACAGTTCATCTTTTCTTATTTCACCTTCTGCAACATTGCAACAGTATTTGTTTGCTTTTAAGGCTGTGGAAACAGACAGAGACAGCATGGCATTTTAGTAGCATTTACGCACTTTCCACTCCCATCATTCCAGAAGCTCAACATGTATGAGAAATCAGTTCTTTGACTAATACCGTATATTGATACCTTTAGTCTTTTTTTTTGTTTGTTTGTTGAAAAGAAAGCCTGATACACAATACTTTTGTTCCAGTCTTAGAAATGAATTATTTCTTTTCATATTAGTCTTCTGGGCTTTAATTCATGTTTGAATTAGTAACCAATCGTCATTATTTAACTGAAGATAGGTAAATTTCCTTTTTTAACACATTAAACAGTGTTAAGTCATTTCCTACTGATATTTTAAAAAGTAGTTTCCTCATTCTTTACATTGTTCCATGCATAATATTTCTGAACTATAACATGGCATCTTTGTCTTGTTTCTAAAAAAAAGCTTTCAATTACAATCAAAATGTGAATAGGTATAAAGATTTCCATATAATGTAATCCTCATCAATTGAAAATCAAATTTCCCTTCCGATTTATAGATCAAGTATATAGTCAAGATAATTAACTTGTGCAAGTCAAGATAATTTTTATGCAATGCACAGCTAAGCTTCCAGATTCCTGGTCGTAGAATATGATGGATAGCACATACATAAACAGGTTTACTAAGAGCTGAAGAGCAGGTGTAATCTTAAGGTAGGGTTATACATGGAAGGGGGCCTACTGGAGGAGTTAGCACTTCATTTTGAACTGCTCTTAAACTTTTTCTCCCTTTGATGTCAGTGGTCACTGTCACATGGGAGACTGGGCAAAATGGATACATGGGCAGGCATGGAGGACTGTTCTCTCCATTAATTTTTACTTTGGCAATGCAGCCAAGGTAAAAGCTAAAGCAATGAGTAGCCTCTGATGCCACGAGACCTGGAATGGGCACTGATAAGGTGGTAGCTGGACACTTGACTGTCTCTCAGGCTGTTCCCTTGGCGGCCAGGGAAGCCCCTCACCCTACTCCCAACCCCATCCTCTGGATAGGAGGAGCATGTTTGACTTGTGTGATATGGTCATAACAATGGGTCTGGTTTATTGTCCTGCTCCAGCTGTGGTGATCAAGCACAGGACTGCTTCACAGGTACCCTGCAACAGCACCAGTCACGTGGCTACATGCTCTGTCATCCTTTATTTCCATCTCTTGACTCCCCTTTTGACATTGTTCTACCTCTCTTTCTCTGCTCTTCTCTCCTCCTAAATAAACATCCATCCCTAACTACTTTTTCCTTAGTTGCCCCAGCTGTGCTACAGCAGTACACAAATGCAGTATTTATGACAGTATTTATGACCTAGGTAATCTCATCCTTATGTGGTATTGCTGGTACAGTTACCAGGACATAGCTGGTCGTGCAAGACTGTACTCTCCAAAAGGCCCTAAATCCTTCCCTTCAAGTACTTATGCAGTTTGACTATCTCTCCCTTTGACCTGTGAAATCCAAGCAGCCCTTGTTGAACAAACTGTAACTTGTGTCAGCATGTTTCTGGGTTATACGTTAAGTCCAGCACTTTCACATCCAATAGTTCTCCATGCCCAAGCCAGTTAACTCAGCTGCAGGCCAGGGACAAGTGCGTGCCCTAGTATTTGCCTGTGATCCTAATGAAGCCCATTGCCATTTTTTCCCTTAATCAATTTATGAAAATGCTGCTTAAGAGTGATATTATTCTATATATAATTATTAATTTAATTGATCCCACCACCTTTCCAATCTAATTACAGTTATTAAAGTGGTAAGAACAGCATTTTTTCTGTGAATGGTGTCTTAGTGAAGTCCAGATTGCAGATTTCTCTTTCACACTGGAAGGGCCATGTTTAATTTCAGCCAGTGGAATTATATGCTCATCAGTGAAAGCAGCTCAGGACTGTGAATCCATGCACATCTGCTTTCTACATTAGTTTATCAGTGTTGACTTACTGGGTGTCAGTGGCGAAAATGTTAATGCCAAATGAATGTGAAAATCACATAAATTAATATTCTTGTAAGTTTCATTTTATATTTGCATATGTGAATATTCATTCTGTGATCATTTCCCCTTAGTTTCTCCCTCAAACTGAACAAGAAGAACTGATATATAAAAATAGGATAGAATGAAAATATTCTATATAAAATAATGTATATAATGAAATAATGAAATAATGAAATAATGAAAATATTCTACTATATACTTCCTTCTAGCTCTTTGCCAGAAGATCTTAAACATGCTAAAAGTTTACATAGGTTCAAAGGGAAGCAGTAAAAGTTGCAGGTTACTAATTACCTGGAAAATCTTCTGGCTCAAGAACAGCAAAGGGCTGAAAACTAGAAGAACAGCTAAGTGAGAATATAAGTATCACACAGGCCTGCCCTGTTCCCTTCTCCCAGGGTCTCCTACTGCCCACAGTTAGAAGTTGGGTACAGGCCCAGGCTGATCTTTGGTCTAAGACAGTGTACTACTTGTAATATTCATATGGTTTAGAAACAGTCTTTCTCCCTGTATATAAGCTTCTTTTTGTTGTTGTTGTTGTAGGTTTGGTTTGTTGTTTATTTTTTAAAATAATCTTTGAAACTCCCATTTAGGATGGCATCTAGAGGAAGGATGTTCAGCCAGATAAATTGTAGGTGATTGGGTTTTTTTTCCCCTCTACATTAATAATTGTGATCATTCAAATATAGGACAGGAAGTGCAGCATGCAACTTACTTACTTACCTGGGCAATCACCGCAAACAAGAGAGCTTGATTTCTGGAAAAGTTACATTCCATGAAAAAACCCCTAAGGTTTTTGAAGACATTGAGAACAAATTTGAAAAACAAACAATCAGAGAGAATTGTCATCTGATTTTTGGCCGGGATTAAAAAAAAAGGAAAAATGATCAGATATCTTGTTTGGAAAATACTCATCAATCAAGAATCAAAATTAAATGACACAGACAAAACGAAAGATGCAACAATCTGAACTCTATTGTTGAAAGCCTTACAATACTTTTCAATCCTCTAAATATCTGTAAAGTTCTTATTCATCAGTGTAACTTCTCTTTCTCAGATTTCTATTCATTTTTACTGATACTATATTTGACACCCAAAAGCAACTGCAGCTTACCTTAGTTCTAAGAGTATTACATACTATAATTTAATTCTAGCATATTACCATTTTAAAATAATCTTATTAACACTCAGAATGCTTTTGCTCACAAGATATACTCTTATTTGAGCAGCCCATCTGCCAATGCAATTCAATGGGTCAAATTCAGAAGAACGCTGGCATCGAAAGCTGAGATCTGTCCATGTTTATATGTATGCAGGCGACATCTGCAAGATAAGGATTTTTTTTGTGAGCAAATGGATAGTTAGCCCTGTTTAAACCTTGCTCTCATGGCAGTGTTTCAAGACTAGCAAATTTAGCCATGTTCCTCAGAGAACCAAGTGAGAGGCGAATTCTGTGAAGGAAGTCTGCTGAATCGGCCTGTCATTGCTTCCTCAAGAAACACCCAGCACTTGAAATCTCTTATACGTATTGGATGTTTTTAGATGCTCCATTTTAATTAAGACACTGATACTATACAGTGTAGATCTATCTTATGTTCTGCAGTAGTTCCAATTAGATGCTTTTAGTGCTCTCTGATGCCTTAAAACCTAGTACAAATATTCCATCCTTGTTAACACTTCACATCCTGTTTAGTACATACAGCAAACCAAGACAATCAAGACCAAGTAATTAAGCCTTGCAGAAGTAATTATTAGCAGTACATCTGACAACAGCCAATAATGAATGTCTAGCAAGACATGGACCTGTTGGAGTGGGTCCAGAGGAAGGCTACAAAAATGATCAAAGGGGTGGAAGACCTCTCCTATGAAGAAACGATGAGAGTTGGGGTTGTTCAGCCTGGAGAAGAGCAGGCTCTGGGCACACCTTATTGCAGCCTTCCAATATTTAAAAGGAGCTTATAAGAAAGATGGGGACAGACTTATTAGCAGTGCTTGTGACAGGACAAGGGATAATAGTTTTAAACTGAAAGAGGGTAGATTCAGACTAGATATAAGGAAGATATTTTTAACGATGAGGGTGGTGAAACACTGGCACAGGTTGCCCAGAGAGGTGGTAGATGCCCCATGCCTGGAAATATTCAAGGTCAGGCTGGTCAGGACTCTGAGTAACCTGATCTAGTTGAAGATGTCCCTCTGCTCACTGCAGGCAGGGGTTGGACTAGATGAGCTTTAAAGGTCCCTTCCAACCCAAAACATTCTGTGATTCTATGAATTAGGAACCCAAGCATTTATTTTTTCTCAAGCTGCAGCTCAAATTTACACATGCTGAAGATAAAGACTTTTAGGTTTAATAATCCTGAATAATCCTTCTCCTACCAGTTTATCATGCCATCTTTTACGAATCAAGCATCATATGGAAAATAATTCCATTTCTTAATCATCATCCTGTGAAGAAGTGTCTCCTCTTGCTTATTTTGAAACTGCTACTATGTTTAATCTGGTGACTTTCTCAAGTAGTAATTTCATACTCTGTTCACCTATTGAGTTCTATTCATGTTTATGTAGACTTCTATCATGTTTGTTTTTCATGCCAAAGAGTCCTAGTATATCTAGCTTTTCCTTCAGTGGCGTGTCTCTGGAATTAATCTTACCAGGTCAGTGGAATGCTAATACCCAGATGGTAGCTTCTGGACGTGTAATTTTCAGGCACTTCCAGTTCTTCTTATGAATCATGTTCTTTCTTCCCTTTCCCTATGCAATGACATTTCTATGTTCCTGTCCTGGCCTGCTGCTTCTGCTTCGATTCAGCCTCTCACACTCTAAAATTCTGAGTTTTGAGGATCATGTAGAATGATTTATTCTGGCTAACAGGCTACCATCAACAGCATTATATAGATTATGAATCCCAGTAGTAGTCTCAGGACTACTAAAAGTTTTACGCTTGTGTACCAAACAGATGTTTTAAGGATCCTTAGAGAGTTTCATCTTTTGCTTCTGTTTAAAGAAAGCAGTCATTAGAAGAAACAAGTCCAAAGGAACAATGTGATGCTTGGAGTACACAGTTCTGTATCCTTTCAGAAATTTTTTTCACTGTGCACAAATGAAACAGTCTCTTCCTCTATTTTTTTAATACAGATCTCTTCAAAACAAATCCCATTGATTAATCTGTCATGGCTTGACTTATAAAGTTGCCTTTATACTATCTTACCTGGAAACTGTCCCTCTGCTTTATCCTGAAAGAATACTCACCTCTCACATCCTTAGACTTCTTTTAAAACTGTGTGGGTCTGTCAAACAGGAGGGAAAAAAGAAGGCTAAGTCTCTGCTGGGGAGTCCATCTGTCAGGTGGTGATGCTAAATTAACTTTCTGTGTAAAAGTAGAGCTTTTCTTCCCTAGTAAAAAGTAGTTGCTCTGAATTTTCAGACAAAATATCAGATTTATTTTCCTTTCTGTGTAGTGTTGGGTCAAGTAGCTTTTTGATACTGTTACATTTTGTTTTGTTTTATTATTTTTAAGGTGCCTGTGTGGTTTACAAAACCTGTGGGCAGACATACAATGCTTCAGAAGTCAGGCACCCAGTTCTGGGAGAGCAATTCATAGCATGCTAAACTAGGCATCGATGCTCTAGATACATCATATGCGGGACAGTAAAGCTCTGACATGCAGCTCGTCTGAATTGGAAAAGAACATCTGAGACTCTCTTTCCAGCAGTATATCCCTAGAGCAGAGGTTACATTCCTTTAGGACCAAGATTCAGTCTGGCAGAGTCTGGCAACACTTCCAGCCCTGAAGTACCTGTCACCTCCCTGGGAATGGGTTTCTGGCCATTCTTACCCTTTCTCTCATAGTTATTTGGTGTTTAATTCAGTGATATTTCCAGGTAAAAATAGATGAACAGCCCTGGGAGTTGTTATTGACAAATAACTTCCTCAAATATTGAGCATTTCAAGATCTTAAGGATGTGAGGCTTACTTTTACTGAATTTGTTTCCTGAACTTAGAATTCTAAGTTTCACCTGCGGTACCACTGGTTGTCCAAAGGTTTTTCTGCACACCTGCCCAGCTGTTCTGAGAAATGTAGATGAATAGTAGGCAATCTTGTGACTTTAGGCATCCACGCAACTGAAAAGTTACTTTCAGTGTTTTATTAGTGTATAATATGGGTATCTATTTCAAAGCATTTTCTCTCCCCACTTTTATGACAGTTGGTCTTTTTATTATCTGAATTGTTATGCTATAGAGGTTTCATCTTTTTGCTACATCTGAAGAAAAACAGAAAAATTACATGAATTGAATTTATTCCCATCAACATAGCTGCTTTCTTTTTCTAGAGGGAAAAATTGAACTTCCAGAGATCTTGCTAGCCATAAAACTGCTGAAGCAAGGTCAGGCATTTCAATATGGAGATAAAATGTTAATAAATGGGGGCCATTGTCCCACACTCAAAAATTTATGCACTACATCAATATGGGATCATTCTCTTCTTGGTTAAATTCATCTAGTAATTTCTAACTATATTCATTGCCTTAGGATATATTTCTTTACAGTTAAATATCACTAGCTGTGCATTTTGATAGAAGAAATACAGACTACAATTTATAACCTACACAATAATAAGTGAATAGAAAGTTGCCCCTTGGAAGAAATGCTTCAGCGTATATAAAAATACAACATTCTGTTTCAACTACTTATGCTGAATAGTATGGGAAGAAACCCCAATTGGAATCTAATGCCATTTCTGAGCTTCTTCATTCTTGCTTCTCTCAGAACATAAAAACAACACTCAAGGCGATGTGAGATAAATACAGTGCTGCAAAAGCCTTGAGACGATCAAAGTAAATTTTGAGAGCACACACCTCTATATTTTGTACGTTTCTAGATACATTGTTGTAATAAATATCTTTACCTGTGGAACCAGTAATTAAAGGAACACACAAGTAAAATGACCATTGCCCCCCAAATTTTATTATTTAAATAGAAATCTATCTAAGTCTATTGGAGCTTTGGACCTCCAACAACACTCTCTCCAAAAACTCTATTTAGTAAAAGAATGAAAGACAGAAAAAAAAAATTCCTTATCTTGCAAATGTTTATGTAAAAATTATATTTCTAGAAAATAGAGTCTCATTAAAAATAGACTTAAAGTACTTTTTAATTGGTGTTATGATTCATACAAGAAGTACAATAATTCTGGAATGTCTAGGAAAAAAATTAAGAAGTCATACTACAACAATTGATTTGGAGAGGCTGTAGTGGGCAAACAATTTGGCAAGAGTTCCTAAAGAAATGCTCAGAAAGAACTGCAAGTACCAAAAAAGAGCTATAATGATCCTTGGGTGCATGTAGAGAAAGTAGCAAGTAGAATGTTGTTTTCACCTTTTCCTACAGGTATAGAAATGGATATATAAGGGAATACTATACGAATACTAGAGTGCTACAGTTCTAATACCATATTTTACAACGGAAGGAAAAGTTGGAAAATTGTAGAAGGTCAGAAACCTTCAGACACACAAAAAAATATTTAATGTTAACTGATAGCCTTTAAGAAATCAGTGTATTTATCTCAACAAAAAGAGGACAAGGAGGTTATTTGATCATACTTTCTAACTACCTTCACAGGCAGAAAGTACAGGATATTAAAGAACTGTTTAATCTAACAACAAACAACACAAGGGGAACAAAAGATGTAAGAATTCAGGCAGACAAAATGAAATTACTTCTCAGACATTTATTTTTTGCATGCAGGGTGAATATTCATTAAAGCAAAGCATGAAGGCAAGGGTAGATTCCCCATATCTCAATTTCAGCAAAGCCAGACTGAATGCTTCTGTGGAAAATCCCACAAAGTTCTGATCCTGAAATCAAAATTACCCTATATGATCTGCCCTAATCATTTCTGTTCTTAAAAACAATCCTTCTCTCTCATTTGCAGCTCTACCTTGCCTTACATAATACTATTTTCTTCCTTTACTTTTAATTCATATCTTTTAAATACTGCTGCTATTCAAGCCACTGTATGTACAGTGATAGATGCACAAACAAGGGTGGAAGATATGTTCATATGTATCTGGTAATTTGGATAAGTGCATATTTGGATAAATGCATGCACTTAAAAGCTGAGATAGCCTAAGGAAGTTGAACAACATGTGAGGACATAATTGGCAGACTCTGGTAGATTACATAGAATAATAGAGGTTAAAACTAAAAAAATAAAGTCCTTCTGATAATTTGATCCCACTATTTTCCTTTGATGGTACTCAGCTCCAGGTGATGACATCTTGTATCTGTTGCAGTTGACCTTCTACCAGGTCAATACATATTTGTAACCTGACGTGTATGCATATGGGCAACCTATTGATGAAGCCTTCTTACTCCAGCTACCAGATTCATTACCCTCACAGGCTCTCGTCCTGCCGGGGGACTTCAATCACCCCAACATCTCCTGGAAAAGTAGCATGGTGAGGTATAGACAATCCAGGAGACTCCTTGAGTGCATTGAAGATTACTTCTTAAGCCAGGTAATGGACAGGCCTACGAGAGAGTATGCAAAACTGGACCTGTTGGACACTAAAGCAAGTGAGCTAATCGGTGACATCAAGATTGGAGGCAGCCTGGGCTGCAGTGATCATGCACTGGTAGAGACCTCAGCACAGGAAAGACATGAACCTGTTGGAGTGGGTCCAGAGGAAGGCTACAAGAATGATCAAAGGGGTGGAAGACCTCTCCTATGAAGAAATGCTGAGAGTTGAGGTTGTTCAGCCTGGAGAAGAGAAGGCTCTGGGCACACCTTATTGCAGCCTTTCAATATTTTAAAGGAGCTTATAAGAAAGATGGGGACAGACTTATTAGCAGTGCTTGTGACAGGACAAGGGATAATAGTTTTAAACTGAAAGAGGGTAGATTCAGACTAGATATAAGGAAGATATTTTTAACGATGAGGGTGGTGAAACACTGGCACAGGTTGCCCAGAGAGGTGGTAGATGCCCCATGCCTGGAAATATTCAAGGTCAGGCTGGTCAGGACTCTGAGTAACCTGATCTAGTTGAAGATGTCCCTGCTCACTGCAGGCAGGGGTTGGTCTAGATGAGCTTTAAAGACCCCTTCCAACACAAACTATTCTACAATTCTATGACCCTATGAAGGGACAGATGTTTAATTGCCCCAGTCTCACTACACTCCAAAAATATAGAAATATAAACTTGAATCCAAAGTCAACACACATTCCTCCAAAAAATATACCATCATCCTTTCTTCTCTGAGAAAGGGATCACAGGTTCATAAGCAAGGAGGTACTCGTTGAACTGTCCAGCTGATGTTCTCTGACAGCTGACAAGGGGACCAGAGATATGTGGTGCACTGCAAGGAGTGTCTACTTCTACCTACAGAAAGAGCCATATTGGTCCTTTTTCCTACTATATTTCAGTCATGGATGGAGAATATTTGCTTTAAAACATCCTGTGAAGAACTGAATATTGGATGGGGGATATAGCTGCTGGAGATTGAAAGGGAATTACCATCAGGGTAGTGTGAATGAGTGGTTTAAGGCACTGGATTAAGGCTCCACTCTCTTTAGAGGGCATGGGTTCGAATGCCACTGCTGCCAGGAATGTTTTCTAGGACCGAGTAATGCTGGGCACAGGTATAAACTGGGAGAGGAGTGGCTGGAGAGCAGCCCTGCAGAAAGGGATGTGGGGGTGCTGGCTGACAGCAGGCTCAATTTGGGTCAGCAGTGTGCCCTGGCAGCCAAGAGGGCAAACCGCATCCTGGCATGCATCAAACGCAGTCTAAACAGCGGGTCAGAAGAGGTGATTATCCCACTGTATTCAGCGTTGGTGCAACCTCACCTGGCATACTGTGTGCAGTTCTGGGCCCCACAATTTAAGGAAGATGTGAAGGTCCTTAAATGTGTCCAGAGGCAGGCAACAAAGCTGGGGAAAGGGCAGGAAGGCATGTCCTGTGAGGAGCGGCTGAGGACTCTGGGTCTGTCTTGTTTGGAGAGAAGGAGGCTGAGGGACGACCTCATTGCTCTCTACAGCTTCCTGAGGAGAAGAATTGGAGAGGGAGGTGCTGATCTCTTCTCCCTGATAAGAAGTGATAGGGTGCATAGGAATGGATCAATGCTGCACCAGGGGAGGTTTAGACTGGACATTAGGATGCATTTCTTTACTGAGAGGGTGGTCAAACACTGGAACAGGCTTCCTAGGGAAGTGGTCGATGCCCCAAGCCTGTCAGTATTTAAAAGGCATTTGGACAATGCCCTTCATAATATTCTTTAACTTGGTCAGCCCTGAATTGGTCAGGCAGTTGGACTAGATAATCATTGTAGGTCCCCTCCAAATGAAATTGTTCTATTCCATTCCATTCCATTCCATTCTATTAATGAAATTCATGAAATTCATGAAATTCATGACTCTATGGTCAGCTCACTGAGGCAATCTGCCTTCCCAACAGGGACGATATGAAAAGCCCCATGACATACTGTTGTTCAAGCTGATTTCCCACAACTCACTCTCCAAGGAAAACCTGGGCAACCAGCTTTCCTAGTTTGTACACTAGTTATGCATTGACATCATATATGAATTTTGAAGCAAGCCCGTCACCTCAGGGTTATTGTCAACTTCCAAATACAGGTATCATAAGTGACTTTCTTCCCATACCTATATGCCAAGTTTATCAGTCTAAGAAATCAGACCTTCTTGGAAAACCTCTCTATATCTCAAATATTGAGCTTTCTGTCTTTGCAGGAATCACTTGATTTCTTCCTGTGAATGTGCAATAACACCCTCATACAGGCCTAAATACCTACTTTTACAGAAACTTCATCTCAAAATATGCCTACCTGGCACTGAGCACTTAGTGCTTAAAATGGCAGCAAACTTGCGCTAGGCTTCCAGTTCCTATGATATTCAAAGGTAGATGCATCCTAAACAGTTCCTTTCATCCTTAACACTTCCCCACCCCCTTCCTCAGCATCTCCTTACCTAACTGCCTACAAAGACCTTCTTATAAAATTCAAATGATCACGTCTCTGGAGACACCTTTACTTCTTTGACACCTCTAAATATTTTTCTTTACTGTTTGTCACAGACCCTGGAGCACTGTCCTATTCCTGGCCTCCCTCCCCTCCTCTCCCCCACTCCCCAGCCTGCTTCTTTTTTTTAATGTTATCTTCTGTCCCCTTGTCTTTGCCCCTCCACAGATGCCACTAAATACATCTCCACTACTTTTGCTTGGCTGTGGAAAGTTTGTTTTTCCAGTTGTTTATAAAATATTTGGAAATATAGTTGTTTTCATTAATTAAAGGCTATAAAATATCACAGGTTATGCCATAGAAAATATGTCAGCAAAGAACATTTTTGAAAGTACTGGGCTGTTGTCACGCATAGAAAGCCGTCCCTTTAGCCCAAATGAAAGGGACATAGCCCAGGTGTCTGGAATCACAGCTCTGTGTCTTGTCAATTAGATGGTACTACTACTATTAAATAAGCTAATAAAGTCCTTCAGGAAGGAATGAAGGCATGTTTTTTTTGTAATTATAGTATCTACGCATTGTGGTATCTCCCTATGGCAGCAGCTTCCAGACTTGCCAGCAGTTACACAGAAAAAGAAAGACTGCGTCTGCTTCTAAATGTCATACCTTCACTGTATGAGCAACCCGTAATGACACCAAGGCTATTTAAATTTAGACCAGAGATCCCTATTAGATGGCAGACAGTAATACCTTTTAACAGTACTGCAGTGCAGAAGACTCAGTCAGCATCTAAATCATGTGAGACGTTTCTCCCAACAGTAGTATTCTGGTGATTACAGATAGCTATATTTAAAGAAAATGTAGGACAATGTACTGGATTTCCTGTCTATGTTCCTAAAAACCCTCCTGTTAAACAGCTTCTCAATATCTTCACCATCTAACCTGAGGCATGAGGAGATTATCACATTAATTAGGATAACATTATGATTAATAGCTCTTTGTGTCTGTCAAAGGGAGATAACACAGCCAAACAGCTCCAGATATCCATCAACTCTTCGTATTAGACTGGCAAGCACACCTAATTCTTGGTTTTCCTGTCATCATTTGTTCTAGTTTCAGCTGCCAGTTTGTAGATGTGTACCTTTCACCTCTCAGCTGTGTCCGTCAGTACTGTCAGTTATGTGTATTTTTTCCACATGTATTTAATCTTCAGGATGGAACAGACTGTAGTTTTGCTGTTTGGTCACATTATCATAGCGGTCTTTACTATAAGTGCTTTAACCCGTCATGAAGCCTTTGGAGTCAGTGAATTATAGGAGTTGCGATATCCTATCAACCAGTGACCGTGCAGGACAGAGTTTCCTACCTGTCCTATTTAATTTCTCAGCTTTAAAAGAGCCAGAAAACTTCTGCTGTCTGATGCAGCCATATTGCAAATCGTAGGTTGTACCATCTGAACAGTCTTTCAGTCATTTCATTAGGCTGGGAGTACCCATGACTGATTTTCTTGTTCTAAAATAATTCAAAGTCAAGCATTTCTCTGTTTGCAGAAGGAGATCACTCAATACCTATTTTGGGATTCCATGTGTTGAAGACAGAACACTCCATTTAGCAATAGCAGGATGGACTGACATGTCAGAGAGAGACTAAAGTTTTGGAAAGTGGAAAAAAAGAATTCCTTAAATGGGTGTTCATGTGCCAAAGTAAAAACAAAACCAAAACTGACCAACCAAAAAAACCCAACCAACTGGACAAAACCCTCCTTCAGCTATTTTGTGTAATTGGACAGAGAAGGACCTTTTGACACCAGAAAGATCTAATTCAAATATTGTTCTGTTTGCTGCATCACACTAGACCAGCTCATCTGCCCGTCTCAAGATTTGTTTTTCTGATGGCTTTATGTGATTTCTGTAAACAGTATTTATTGCTAGCAACAAACGATCAGACTTCAACAAATTTTATTATAAAGTCATAGCAGGTTTCATAGACAAATAAGGTTGATATCAGGGTTTCTCAACATGGCCATTTAGCACCTTTATTTGCAGAATAGATCTGAAATAAATACAAGGATTGACTCAGTGATGGATTGCTTTTTCTGAAGGAATTTTGTTATCCAATTCCTGTATTACTCTGGCTGATTTTATCTGTAATTAAGGTTTCTGGATTATGTGAGATTTCAAATCTATTTCTGAAAACTAAATACCTAAAATAGCAGTTAAACGTTCTTCCAAGATGTTTTAAGATTATCATCTGCATTGTGTGTGATCTAACACATATGCATATTTATGAAATATCTTTGTGGCAAACACAAGTGCTAGTAGACTCTTCTCAGTTTTTGCATCATTTTCTGTTCCGTCTGTGAGAGCACAAAAGACATGAGTCAAAGCTTCCACTTGGAGAGAGGCTCCTAAATCATATTTGAGCTTGTTTGCTTGAGTGGTGACTGGCTTAGTAGGAGCATTAAATGTGAGTACTGGGGCATATCAGAATGTTATCTTTATTTTCTGCAATACCTTGGCTTTTTAATGACTGTTGCAAAGTTGTGACCTCACAAAACAATTATTTTAGAGGAGCAGTTACAGCTGTTTCACCTGTGCAGTACTGTACAAGTTCTCAAGGATCTCCTACACATTTCTGGGAGGGTTTCTTAAATAGCTTAATGAATATATATGTCCCATGTATTCGAATATTTTTGTCATGGATGGGATCTTTTGAGAATGAACTTGGTATATCATCCTTGTGTCCTTGTCACGATTTTCCTCAGTGTCTGTGTTCATCTGGGGCTGACACAGCCATTGTCATGTCATCACATGTTTGTTCAAAGTATCTGCAAGTATTTCTTTGCTCTTTTATTAAAATGTTCCCTATAATAATTTATTGCAAGAGGCAAATGGATAATCTTGTAGCTACTGTGTGGTGTTTGAAATTGCGCGGTTCAGCTGATTGATTATGCAATCTGGCTTGCCAGGACCTGTCCTTGTTCTCTGTAAAAATGTTTTCATCGGCTTGTTGGTGCTGTATATCAACTAGTGTGCAGATAGGATGATGCTACCTCAGGATAAACCTGATATTCTCTTGTGAATGCTTGTTAATACAGAATTTCTGATCTGCCATTTCTCTTCCTAGCTTTGATGAAACTGTTAATCCATGTGTTTGACTTTGTGATATTCCTGTAACACTTTTTTTGTGAATTCTAATTGGAGTTCCTTTACTATTTTCTTCTTAGTCTGTTTTCAGCATGAGTGCTAAACATGAGCATGCCATTCTTGGTATTTCCAAACTTGGCATATTTTCTCCCTTCAGCTTTGTTACACGTTTCATCTGCTGTTCTCCTAGGTGTAGATGAGAAAATTACCTGATTTTGATCAAACACAATACTTCTCTTGGATTACAGTAGTTCCTAAATATTAAGATTTAATTCCAAGTGGAATATTTTCAGTTGGTTTCTGATAAAATGAGTTAATGCTTCCAGGACTTCCTTACCCACTGTGTGCAACAAGAGATACTTGTTGGTCCTCTTCTCTGTTACCTTCCCCCAGGGCATTCACACGGATGTGGAAACCTTGTTTCTATTATTTCCAGTCCTTGGCAAGTTCACTGAGATAAAGATAAGGATGTTTTCTAGGAACTCTTCTTTTTTCTTTTGACTTACATATACTCATAGAGTTTCAAATAAAACAGCAAATCCTTGCTTTGTGCAGGCTATGGTCACTTCTGACAACATGTTGTGCTGTCCTCTTTATATATCAGGAAGCCAGACTGTGACCATGGATATAAAATTTAAAGTAGAGCTCTTTTTATTAGCCACAAAGCACAATAGCTTCATCAGACACACCTAGTCCAAGATCCCTCTGGTAATTAGATATAATTAATTTTAAACAGAATTTGAAGAGATGTAACTTCTGTAATTCTGAGTTGCCCCTTAAATTCGAGCCTAGAAGGACTATGTCTAAAGTTGCCTTTGGTGAGTATGAAGTTTGTGATGTTTTATATAGAATATAGTTAGAATAATCTTGTTCACTATCAGGATAATAGTCTAAAGATCTCTGCGCATGTTTTTAGTGATAAACCCTACCGTATGTGAGGCTTTGTGACTTTGATAAGTACAGCTTGTTGTTAAAGAACATATTTTGCCAGTGGGATGCTACTCTAAAAAAATTTACCAACATACTAGATAGGTTTAGTTATTTTTGCTCATATTTATACAGGTTTAAAATCCTCTAAAGGGAAAACCAAGAGGCAAATGAAAGCCAAGAAACCATCTCTGAAATCTGGAGAATCAAACAGCCTATGAATCTGCTTTTAAGGATGGTATTTAGGCTATGATTATATGCCATTTATTTCTCTTTTTTTTTTTCCACCAGCCTCAAAAGAAAAGCAACATCAAGATAAAACCCCCACACAATTTAAGGTACAAAAGTACCAAATTATTTAACAAATGCAACACCTCTATTGTTGCTTTGATATGGATCTATATCTCCATCTTCTGATACTTCTTTCTGACCTTAGTCTTTGGTCTCTGATGCATTTGAGCGTCTAAAATGCTGACTATACATTTTGCTATACATGTCAAAGAAAAGTATTAGCTACTTTAGCCTTTACTTAGTCTGCTGCACAGTAGCCTCTTTGAGGAGAATCTTACTGTTTATTTCCGGTAAATCATTGTTCTTGTTGATGTGATGTAATTTTTACTGGAAAGGCTGATTTTTTGAATATATCTTTAAGACACAGTTTCTTTAAAGATGGTCCATGATGATTAGAAACAAAGGGTCATTAACTCAAAAGTTTTCTGTCCTGCTACAGCATCTGCTGAGCACGTTTCTTATTTGAATCTCAAGTAAGGGGTATATTAAAGAAATAGGTCTTGTCCTCTATCACTATAGGCCTTTTTAAAACAGCCCATCCTTCCCTTAAGTTCTCAGATCTGCTGCTGCATGTTTTCTTAATAAAAAATGTTTAAGGGATTTCCAAAACTATTTCTTTTGCACACTACCACCTAAAATAGAAGCAGGTCCTCTGAGCACAGGGAGTCACTAGTAGAGAATGTGGCAGAGCATGGGAAGCTGGAAAGGTTCCTGACTACTACAGGCACTACAGTGAAAAGAATTAACCCTTCTCAGCCAAAACCAGCACACATGTGAGGGATTGCTTTCCTAAATGTGCTATATAGAGTACATGATTTTGTTGTACTGTGTTCCTATTACATTTCCAATTTTTTTAAAATGGGTTATAAAATCAAGTTAACATATGAATATAAGAGCAGCATGCTGGTTCAGACCAAAGATCAAGTGGAGATAGGTAAGTCTCCAGGAAGTAGACAGCTGAGGAGAATAAGGGAAGGACAAACATATAGGGTAATAGTCCCTAGAATACTCTAAATATCCTCAGCTGTGGAGGATTCCTGAGGCTCTTGCAGTTACTCTTGGTGGCCTTCCATGAATGTCTCTTCTAAGAAACTATCTTGTCATCCTTTTAACTCAGAGAAATAATTTACATTCAAAAATCCTTTAGCGAAAAGTACTAGTTTTACCTGCTGGGTGAGGAACTACCTCCTTTCCTAACAGAGAACATTTGGGATAACAAAAACATTACATATTTAATTGATTTTAATTTTTTTTATTTAATGCTATCTGGCACTTAGCTGATAATTTCATCGAATGGATTATAATAACCCCAGAGTTTTGATTCTGAGTGCTATTGGTCCGCTGAAAGCCTGTCATTTTGTATGTGAATTCAGGATTGCTTTTCTCATAGAATCATAGAAATAGAGAATGGTTTGGTCTGGAAGGGACTATTAGAGGTCATCTAGTCCAACCCTGCTGCAATGAGCAGGGACATATTCAACTAGGTCAGGTTGCTCAGAGTCACATCCAACCTGACCTTGAATGTTTCCAGGCATGGGGCATCTACCACCTCTCTAGGCCACCTGTGTCAGTGTTTCACCACCCTCATCATAAAAAATTTCGTCCTTATATCCAGTCTAAATCTACCCTCCTTTAGTTTAAAACCATTATCCCTTGTCCTGTCACAACAGGGCTTGATAAAGAGATTACCCCACACTTCTTATAAGCTCCTTTTAAATATTGGAAGGCTGCAATAAGGTGTGCCCAGAGCCTTCTCTTCTCCAGGCTGAACAACCCCAACTGTCTCAGCCTCGCTTGATAGGAAACGTGTTCCAATCCTTGGATAATTTTTATGGCCCTCCTCTGGACCTGATCCAACAGGTCCATGTCTTTCCTGTGCTGAGGGCTCCAGACCTGGACGCAGCATTGCAGGTGGGGTCTCAGCAGAGCAGAGGGGCAGAATCACCTCCCTTGATCTGCTGGCCACACTTCTTTGGATGCAGCCCAGGATACAGTTGGCTTTCTGAGCTGCAAGTGCATATTGCTGGCTCATGTCCAGCTTTTCGTCCACCAGTACCCTCAAGTCTTTCTTGGCAGGGCTGCTCTCAATCCCTTCATCTCCCAGCCTGTATTGATACCAGGATCCTGCACTTGGCCTTGTTGAACTTCAAGAGGTTCACGTGCACCCACTTCTTGAGCTTGTCCAGGCCCCTCTGGATGGTATCCTGTCCCTCAGGCATGTCATCCACACCACTCGTCTTTGTGTCATCTGCAAACTTGCTGAGGGTGCACTTAATCCCACTATCTATGTCATTGATGAAGATATTAAACAGTACTGGTCCCAGTACGGACCCCTGAGGGACACTGCTTGTCACTGATCTCCATCTGGACATTGAGCCATTGAGACATAGAGTCTCTGGGGACTTCACCTGACCGCCATGGCTTTTCAAATATCATGGAGGGTGGCTTGACAACTACACCAGCCAATTCCCTCAGGACTCTAGGATGCACCTCATCAGGTCCCATAGACTTGTGTATGTCCAGGTTCTTCAGGAGGTCATGAACCTGATCTTCCCTTACAGTGGGAGGGACTTTATCCCCCTAATCTCCATCCTGTGGTCCATTGACTTGGAAGGGATGAGGAGAGAGGTTATCAGTGAAGTCTGAGGCAAAGAATTTGTTGAGGACCTCAGCCTTCTCCTTGTCTGTTGATACGATGTCACCACTTTTGCTCATCAGGGGGCTATGCTTTCTTTAACTTTCCTTTTCTGGTTGACATACCTGTAGAAGCCTTTTTTGTTATTCTTTGCATCCCTTGCCAAAATCAGTTCCCTGTGTGTATCAGTTTACACCTATCTACATTGAATTTCATTTGCCATTTGTATATCCAGTTACTCGGTTTGTAACATCCTTCACAGTCTGCCATCATCCTTAGCATCTTGAATTACTTTGCATCATTAGAAGCACAGTCACTTCTACAGTGTCCCTACCAGGCTATTTATGAAGGTGTTGAATAGCACAGCACTCCACTACTGCTCTCCCTGTACCACAGGAATTACCATTTCGCTCCTGCTTTACATTTCTGATCTCTTAACCATTTATTCATTACATTTGTCCATGTAAGGATCCCCTGCACTGATGTGATGGCTGCTTGTTTTCCCTAAGAGTCTGCAGTGAAGATCATTGTGAAAAGTCATTTGGAAATCCAGGCAGGCTATATTAACTTATTCACTGCTATCTCTGTGATGATTGTTGGCTATGTCAAAGAGTATCAGCATATTTCTGGGGCAGAACTTCTTTTCACAGAAGTCTCTAGATTTCATTTTCACAAACTTTTTTACAGAGACATTCAGTAATTTATGCTTTCCTATGCTCTTTACTGATTTGCTTGGATTTGAAATTTTTTTGTGGTGTTTTCTGTGGGTTATTTTTTTTGAAGATCAGTATCATGACTGCTACCCTCTAGTCTTCAAGTATTGAGCTTTAAGTGAGAGGTTACATGCTACATTTAGTAATTAATCTGTTTTATCTGCTTAGGTGATTACCACCTAGTTCCAGTGAGCTGCTGATATTTATTTTTTCTCTTTGTGTATAACCACATTAGTTTAACTTCAGGTATAGCCTCTCCTGAGTCCCTCCATCCCCAGAAATGTCAAGGGGTTTCAGATGGGAACTTTCTCTGTTCCTTTTACTGTGAACATCAGTTTACATAATATATTCAGCTTCTGCAAAATTATTTTGTCCTGAGCACTCCAAAATTATTTTGTCATGAGCGCTCCTTTATATCTCAATGTGCTGTATACATCAGTACAGAATCCCTACTTCACTCTTTGTTCCCAAACAATTGCAAAAAGGGTATGAAAGGAGATTGATTAATTTTGCTAAGTGACTTCAGAAATATTTTTGTCTGCCTATTACAATTATTATAAGACTTTATAACTTGTAAGTTGGTAGTGTACTTTTTTTTTTTTTTGTCTTGGCTTTTCTTCATGATCATAGGACTTCTACTTATTTTTAGCAAATACTGAGGTTCCAAGTGATCAGATGATTCCAGGAGATTTTAAATATAGCACATAGTATGAAACTTACAATAAATTCACATGAACAAACAAAAAGGATAAAGTGATCCTTGCATACACTTATGTTGCTTTATATTTCAATGTACTGCAAAATCCTTTCAATGTCTGTTACTTAGGCTATATTATATTGTTTTCAGATTAATCAATCTGAAGTATTCCAACCTAACTTAAGAAACTACTGACTAAGAATTTCTGAGAAAGATAGCTGATATCACATTCATTATTTATCTTGATCCTCAAATGCACATAGCTACAATTTTTGTCTGTAAAGATTTATATGTATGTCCATGTAGCAAACCGTTGTGCTGAGTCTCCCAACTTCTATCTCTTCCTCCTTGGCTACTTGTCACATAAACCCCCTCTCAGCAGGGCTTATGAAAGATATCATGTGTGTATCCCTCATTAGTTTTAGTGCAAAATCTGCTGTATTAGTTGACACTGCCATTGCAGACAGCATGATCTAGCAGGAGTGACTCTGCCTTGAAAGAGAATAGGAGCTCCACACATACCTTCGTCCTCACAGTCTGCGGAGGATCAGCTGGCATAATAGTGTTTTCAAACATTTTCTCCACAGCCATCTATCAGCAACATAATAAAGTTACAGAGGAGCTGCTGTGTGACCCAGACTTAGCCTGTAATTCATTTTCAGACCTTTAAGCCTTACTGACCTTAAATAGGTGTTACCTACTGCTAAGAAGTCAAGAATTTTTTCCTACTGCATGTTTGCAATCCTCTTCCTACTTACCGACTCAGACGCAATATGTTTATGGACTGTCTCTCATCCTCTCAGAGAAATCAATCTTCTTAAATACCTGCCTTGGCTTAGGGCTTTGTTGCCTTTGATTTTATACACAGTACTAGGGTAATTATATTCAACAGCATAATGTTAACTCCTATTTTGAGTATATGTTAATAATATAGCATTTTATATTTCAATAAAATCAGTTTTTCTAAATCACTGCAATGATATCTCTGTTCATAGCTATAAAGAAAGGCAAAGTCTAGCTTCTCCTCCAAATCATGTTTATAAAATGGTCTATGTAAATTGAAGGTTCAAGGCCAACTGCTGAAAATGGCTGATTGCCCAAAATTTGGATAGAATTCCCTGCTATTTCTAGACTGTATCCCTTTCAGGGGTTTAAAAGAAGGGGGCTGCTCTTGGCTAACTGGCAGGACAGAGCACATTATTCTGATTTTGGCCATTTGTCACTGGCTCGCAGCTTCTCATACGAGTGCCATTACTGCATTTCAAATTTCTATTCCTTCCAAACTGCCTCACGTATCATTTGCATTCCACTGATGAGTGTAATTTTATTCTTCTTTGTCTTGAGGGTTTTTTTTTGTGTGTGTGTGACAGCTGCAATAGGCACTGTCCTAAGTACAAAGCAGAGCATCTCTTCAACAGCCATCTGCTAAGATTTTTTTTCCCCCCGTTACTTGTGTACTCTTCATAGTATCACTGTATTACACATCAAATGTTCATGTCTAATTTTTTCTTCCTGACCAAATTCTGAATTTAATCCTGGCATTTATTTTGCGATTGGGCGATTGGGATGTAAGCTGGTGAATGAGGCAATCACAGGTTCACCTGACATTGCTCCACATCAGCCATGATCCTCCCTCTCAGGTCAGCAAAGTAATTTTATCACAGTAGTGATTTCTGAATGTCTAGGCTAGTATAACTTCTCTGAAAGCAAACTATGCTTGTTCTAAAACATGATCCACAGTGCAGTTTTAACTGTCCGCTCTCCAATCATTATTAAGGAATAAAGTAAACAAAAAGGTGGTTTTAAAATGAAGTTGATAGAAATTATATAGCCCGTCCATATAGTCACACTTAAATGGTGTCAAGCTGACCCTCAGATGGTGCATGAGTGTATGGTTGTAAAGAAGGCAGCAAAATAGTATACATAGACCCTGCTTAAGATCTGGTTACTTTTTGCTTCCTAAAACTTTCAAAGAACAAAGGGGAGGAAATGCAGCACAAGTATTTGCAGAATAGTCATAACTAAAGCAGGAAAACATCTCGCAGATTTCTTCTGAATTTGTACCACATTGTGTCACATTACTATGGCAGGGTATAATAATACAGACTTTATTCTTAGTGGAAGCAACTCATCAGGTTTCCATGAAAGCTGTATATAATAAAAATCCAGGAAGATGGTTTTGAAAACCACATATATTTATTTTGAACTTTCCTTTTTTTAATCAAGCCATGGTTCAGAAATAAAATCTCAGACCTAGCCAAGAACCTAACTTTTAACATTTCCTCTTGTTTACCTGAATGTTGCATGAATAAAAAGTCCATCTTTTGAAATGATTCAGATGTTATCAGAGACCTTTGCTTTCTACCTGTTAGAGTGTACGTAGGATTATCTTCAGACTGACAGCATTCCTGTTACCTAAATGCAATTTGTGCACATGCATACGTTAGAGAAAATTAAATACCATATGGCGCTGAGCCAGTCACAATTTGTACTGCTTGAAAATAGCACACTTTTGAAGCCTGATGACAAATTTTATGGGTTTTCTCTCTAGCTAATTTATGGAAAAATAGCTCTTTAACCATTTATCCACAGAAGCCCTGCCTAGGTTGTGGCTGTAAAAATTCACTGCCAGAACTATTTCTAAGGAAATGATTGTCCATAAAACATAGAAGACCTGTGAAAAAAGATTTTTCCTCTTAAAGTACATACAACTTTTTTTTTCATTTCCTTTTTTACTGCGCACAAACATTCCAAGCAAAGAAGGTAAATTGAGCTGTTCCTGTTACTCGTCAGACACACTAATGTCACTGTACATCAGAGGGATTCACGGTGAAGTGAATAACTCACTTTCTGGCACAATTTCAGGATGGCATTTGTGCCTTCTACTGGTCAGCTGACACAGCTGGGTGGTGTTAGCCAGAGGTTCTCTTTGAATTGATGGTAAAATATCAGGCAATAGTTGTTATGAATGTCTGGGTAAAAAAAAGTGTCCTTTGCGATTTGTATAAAATTTTAGAGTAAACTTAATGCTTAGCATGAGCAATGACTTTTTGTTTGCTGTGTGTGAGAGCCATAAACTACTGAAGCAGCAAATAGAGCATTTAATCATTGTAGCTTCGTAGCACATCCATGCCCCATTTGAGACTGGAGGCTCTTCATATGAGATACTGGTACATGTGATAAGAAAACCTGGAGAGATAGTCTGTATCTCCTGAGAAAAGCACAAGGCTCTTACAGCTTATTGGCATTTCTCCCTGATCTGAGTCAGCTGTTGCAGGTCCTTATGTAGGTAAGGGAGGAAGAAAGCAAGTGTTATTATCCTTAATTAATAGATAGGGAAAGTAGTGCACTGATTAATTGGTTACCTTGCCCATGAGTGCAAAGGAGCCCTCTCAAGATTCATAACTGAGGCTCAGATTTCCTGAGCTACAGCTTGTTACCGTTAGGACCATTCATTTTACAGGCCAAAGATTCAGCAAGTGCTTCAGAAGGTGGAGGAAATGGACTTTTACACCCTTTTAAAGATGGAGGGTTTTCTTCCCTCTCCTTGTCTCCAGTGCTGATTAGAGCTTCTCTCATTTCTCAGTCTTACGCCACTGTTCACCAGTGAAAGATAGTTTGTGCTTTGTGTTGTAAATGCTGATTGTTTTTTCCTTCCTCATATAAGAAGGATATGGACTATACTGAAAAGCCTTTTCTAAATATGAGTTGCAAATATTTTGATATTTCTCAGCTCTAAAAACATATATATATATGTCTGCCTAATTAGAAACTTTCCTTTTGCACTTTCATGGAATCTGTTTGACTTCGCCTCATTTTCATAGGAAAAAAAGAAAGAGATCATTTGGTAATGGTGGAAGTACTGTTTTTTGGAGCCCTAAATAAGAAGTATTCCATATTTCTTTTTTCTGGACCATTCTAATTAAAATCATTGTATAAACTAATTAAAAATAAAAGATGTGATGACCAAATATAAGGACTTCTATTATAAGCAAAACATCTATTTATTTTACTAGGACTTTTTATTTAAGTAAGCACTTCTTGCTTACAAAAATTTTGTTCATCAATTTGATGGAATAATGCACACAGAGCAACTTTTAAGAGAACTTTAGGGAGGCTATATTAAATAGGATCCATGTTTTCTGAGTAAAAAATATATTAAAATACATTCCTTGAACCTACATCTTTGTGCAGTTGGATGTTATTGCTCTACCATGTGTATCTTGTGGCCTTTTGGATCTAGGAAATGTTCCCTTGCTACCCATTTTAAGGGTCAGATTGAGGCTTTACCTTTTTATATAGCTTTTATCTGGACTGTCTTGAATCTCTTTAAAGCATACAGTGC
This sequence comes from Phalacrocorax aristotelis, assembly GCF_949628215.1. Classification (NCBI taxonomy): domain Eukaryota; kingdom Metazoa; phylum Chordata; class Aves; order Suliformes; family Phalacrocoracidae; genus Phalacrocorax; species Phalacrocorax aristotelis. Next base: position 200,398,696 of record NC_134276.1, read on the forward strand.
CTTGGGGTATTTGTATGGTAAAGGTGCTTTGGAAATGGGACGGTGTGGGATTCTCATTGCAAGTCTGCCAGGGCCACATGTAACTGAAAGCCTTGGTATCTCTCAGGATGGATGATGTCATATGAGGATAGGCTGGGAGAACTGGGTTTGTTCAGCCTTTACAAAAGGAGGCTCAGAGGGGATCTCATCACCATGTACCAGTACTTAAGGGGTAGCTACAAAGAAGGTGGAGACTCCCTTTTTACACAGAGTCACATGGGGAGGACAAGGGGGAATGGACACAAGTTGCTCTTGGGGAGATTCCGATTGGACACCAGAGGAAAATTTTTCACAGTGAGGACAGTCACCATTGGAATAATCTCCCCAGGGAAGTGGTTGACTCGGTCACATTGGACACCTTCAAGAGTCATCTGGACAGGGTGCTGGGCCATCTTGTCTAGACTGTGCTCTTCCTAGAAAGGTTGGACTAGGTGATCCCTGAGGTCCCTTCCAGCCTGTGATTCTGTGATTCTGTGAAATTGTAAAAAAAAAATACTTAGCTTTGTAAAAGGTGTCTGACCAAAGGTCAGGACATCTGAAAACACTTTTTTTTTTTCCCTTAGGATGCAAACCAAAAACTGGAGTCACTGAAGAATAAAGCTCCTGTCTGTGTCAGCAGGGGCCAGTACCTATCTGTGAGTTTCTTGTAGCTCTTAGCTGTGGTGGAGCCTAAATTCTCCAAGTACCTCACTTTCCACTATTACAGACTACTATGTACATAAAGACCTGCATCCATATGTGCTTATGACATGCTATAGCTTAACAAAGATGTTCAGTTTAGTATTTAGCTCACAAGTAAGACTCATCAGCCTTTCTGGTCAGGGATGAGGTTTTTCTACTTAACTCTTCCTAGGAGTCAGATACAAAGCCTGAGCATGTGTTCGTTCTCCCATGACTTCCATAAAGTGTAAACACATGGAGGGAATGAGGATGCATGTTCATAAACTGTATGCAGGGTATAAACTACAGCAATACTGGGGACCAGGTCTTCTTTATTCCCCTTTTTTTTCCTCTTTGCTGGTGAATTTCTTAGTCAATTAGTCACCAGATCATTCTCATAGACCTTTTTTCTTTATTGTTTCAGTTTCTAAAGGGTGGGCTGGGAGCTGTACCTGGCAGAAAAATCTTTTTTCTTCCTTTCTGGACATTGCCCCAAGAGGTGGGAGACAGGGAAGGGCGAACAAGGGATTGAGCCCTCCATGGCTTCCTGACGTTGCTACTCTGTGAGCTACTACAAAAACTGTACTGTTAATAGAAGACTGACTTGGGTGTTCAAGTGCATCAAGTTAAATCTAAGAGAACCAGGATCCAGTGAGTGAGTCACCATTGTGCTTCTGATTGCTAATGCCCTCTTGCCTGGCATGAATCTGGGCAGAGCAATCCAGACAGTTCTCTCTAGAGACTCTTCAAAGGTACATTTCCCATATCTTTTTTCCTACCCAAATACAGTAAGATTATCAATCAACAAATGGTATTAACATGAGAGAGAACTGCAATTATTTATGTTTGTCTACTAAGTAAACAAAATAATAAACCATTGTGCATTTGATCTGAAGCAGTAAATCCACTGGTCTTGGGTCATATTTCTGTCATCTGCATGACATCTACAAACTCTTATCTCTGGAACAACCACTGCACTTGTGTTGCATGTGTATGCTATGATATGGTGTACCATAACCACTGTATCTCATGCTTTTATTTAATCTTCCAGCCATTCTTTTGTCAAGCCATGGCATTTTTTTCTGGCAATGTCAATAAATACTGTGTGGCCATTTTTCTGGTAACGCTATCAATCTATATAGATATTAAAAAAGATCTAGTGTTAGAACTTTATTCTCTGTTGAAGTATATACTACTATACCAAAACTTCTATCTTGTTACTACTTATTATACATAAAACACTCTTTCTGAGTTTTGACCAGACTGCTTTTATAAGAGCAGTTATAGCACTTTGCAGTTTTGCTGAATCTTGTATATTATGTTATCTGATATAATCTGTGCACCACACAAAAATGTTTGGTATTGGCTGTCTTTCAAAGAATTTTTCCCACTGTGGTAGTAGAAAACCATTTCTTCTTATGCATGTATATACATTTTTTGAGTCAATTAATAAGTGAAGATATTTCCCTTAGAGAGGCCAACAAGAGTACACAGTGTTATTTTGTTTATTCAATCTATAATGTCCTACTATCAATGATCTTATCCTGCTTCTCTTTCATCTTAGAGCAAGGGTAACTTACTAATGGGCATAAATTTTAAGGCAGTTGGTCTCTTTCATCTTTATTCTGTGCACTCTTGTAACACTCCAAGTCCCAGTATTGGGCAAGGAAGAATTCACTGTATCTATGGAGCTAAGGATTTACTGTTAGTCCAATTAAAGTTTTAATAGTCTAACAGTCCAAATTCTCTAACACAGAAAAGTCTTACCAGTTTGAATTGTAATACCAAAAAATCCCCACCCCAAACCCCAAAACTTTCTTAGTATCTACCTTTTTCTTTGGGGTCGTGCTTGCCTTTTCAGCATCCCTTTAGGTCTTAAGGCTGAGACTTCCAGCTTTTCTGCAGACGAATTGCAGGTGGTAGTAAGTTTTAATAAGCTGTCGATGTCTGGAATTCTTTGCTAAGAGAAGAGTGACATTAATGGTGGAGGTGTCTTCCTCCCTTAGTCCTGGGACCTAGTTGTCTATATTTTCATATGTTTCCTTGGCTGCGGCCTTCTGCCTGCTCCCAGCTGAGTGTGAGCATGTCCCCACAGCCTCCCCAGGCTCAGGCCCCCTGCAGGGGCTCTTGTTTGTTGGGCAGTGACCCCTGGGTTTGCCAGACCCTTCCCACAGAGGCTCTGGCAGAGCTCAAGCTCAGGCAGGGGAGGCAACAGGTACTTGCCACCAAGACAGGCACTAAAACCAGCCCAGCCCAGCTCCAGCCAAGGTGAGCCCAGCCCAGCCCTGACACCTGTGGTCTCATGACAGTGCAGAGCCTGTGGCCCTCTACTAGGAATGGCAAAAATCTTATTTATCCAGCAACACTGTGAGCTTCAACCCCAGGAACTATTTATAGATTTTTCCTCTGTTGTGTTTCTCTTCTGCTGTTTCACGTCTTCATTCTCTTGAAGGGATCAAAGGCTCAACAAAAATGGATAATATAGTGTGTAATAAGATAAGGAAATATTTTCTTCAATTTTTAATTCATAATTCTTGTTAGTCTACATACCAATCTCTTGTAAAGGGAAAAAACACTACTGGCGTGAGCTATTAGATTTGCCTATTTATGCTGCATTGTCAGTAACTTCCTGAGTGTTAACGGAAATATTTTAAGGAGTATTCTTAAAATACTAGATTCTTTTTCAAATCAGTTGGTATCCTAAATATTTTTCTGTTGGTATTTCATTCAGTTCTGTTGCAGCTCTCTGCCCTGATCCTGTAAGGAATTGCTCTAACAGTGCTTGAGGACCTCATTTGTGTCTGTTGTGCTCTCCACCAACTCTGACAGTGCCTTGCAAGGTGAAGTAGCCCACTCTGCTTTTTATATCTTCTGCCAAATTGTTTTGGCCTAAGTATTTTGCTACAGTGTCTGCGACTTCATTTGTACTTGGCTGAGATCATGCTTTGCCAGACGTTAGCTTTCCAGTAGTTTTCCTGAATCTTTGGTCTCAAATGAAATTTACAGCTTAGTATTTTATTGCATTTATTCAATGAATTCCTAACCACAAACCTTTCCTTACATAATCAAACCTGCAAGACTGGCTCTTTAGCTTCCTGTTAGTCACTGATTTTATTATTCTTTTTGTTACTTTAATAATTCTGTACAGTCTGGATAAAACAAACCTAGCCTTATTGGTATGATTGCACCTCCAGATGTTTAGTCACAAATAATAGCTATTATTACTATTGTTCACCCTCCTTTGGTTTGTGTGTTTAATTTCAGAGTAAAAGTTGGGAGGACAGCAATGTTCTTTGCCCCGAGGCCCTGTGTCCATCTGGAAGGGGAGATGAGATGTTAACTAGAAGTTGCCACCTGCATGGTAACATTACTCCTAGGAGTAAAAGGCAGACAGAGTTCTTCAGTCTCAGTCATTTTATACTGGTGTAACTGTATTTACCACAAGCAGCTATAGTTGCAGTGGTAAGCCGGAGAGCTCTGTAGTGTACAGTGGAGAAATGTCATGCTGTCAGGAGGGGGAAGGGAAGATGACAAGCAGGCTAGGGAAAGAAGCTACAGCCAAACTGGAAGCATGGTATCCTTTAAAAATATAAAACAGTTACCAAAATGCCAGTTAAATAATGTGCCACAATTATCAAAAGGGTTAACAATCAACCACAGTCAGCATATGTCTTAGTGGCTGTGAACATCGTTGGCAGCGTGTATTGACAGAAGTCAAAGCTTTCCATTGAAGTGAGGAGACAGAAAACAAAGTGATTTCTAATCCCCATATAGCTTTTATGATTTGGATGAACTTGATTTTTTTTCCCCCCCTCCACTAAGCTTTTATTTTCTGAATAAGAATGAGAGGTTGCTTACTCAACCTTCGTTTCAAAGAGTCTGGTGCCTGGGTCTCCTGAGGCGTGTTGTCATAGAGGTGTACTTGCAGCAGATTAAGCCACACAAATCTGAATTTCATGATCTTTTACTGTCTGTCATCTTGAACATCCTTCATTCATAAACTGTAATGTTTCCCATGCATTCATCCCCTGGTCTAAACATTGTCCCCTTGGTAATCTATATAGCACTGATGAAATCAGTAGACTGAGTTGTCAGCACAGTTTGTATCCCCTTAAGAAATACAGTTCTCTATTGTTGCTCAAGGTCAGTGTAGTCCTTCTGAAAGATTTTACAGAGGGAACAAGTGTCACCTGACAGAGAATACGAAGACAGGTCATTTGCTGGAGTACACATTTTTAGAAGCTTGGGTATGAAAGTCTTAACCTCATTCCATAAATTACAATGCACAATGTCCTCTGCGTTCTAAAATTACACCTTTTATGTGAGGTCAATATTTCTACAAGGTTTTATCATGAAACACGTCTTTGAAGCACAACTTTATTTTCGATTTTTTAATTTTAAAAAATAAAGGCATTCAGTAGTTAGCCTGATATTTGTAAATACTTAAGGACTGCATATTTGGGCAGTAGATACAGTAGATATTTTAAAATTCTTGTAAAGTAATAGTTTGCACTGCACTTGCAGCTATAATAATCACAAAAAGTAGCTATTATAATAATGCCTATGGAAAGGCAATCTTTTCAGCCTTAAACAAAAAAAGAATCACTTCACTGTCATTATGAAGCTATTCACTAGAGTCATAGACACTGAGGTGTTACTAAAGGAATTTTAAAAATTGTTAGTAGTAGTCATAGTATAGTCATGTCTGAAATCAGTTCTGAAAGAGAAGGTTAAGAAGTGATGAAAGAGTAGGTTTATTTTAAAAGTAATAATTCATTGAAGCTCCTCTACCTAGTGGGAAAGAATAGATTTTGTTCTTAGGAAAATGAAAGTTGTCGGTCTCGTTACAGTTGCAGAAAAGCTGAGACAGTATAATTTTAGAGATCTGCCTTTTTTTCATATTTTTCAGCCCTGATTGCTTTTTGATGTTATCTTGTGAACAGTAGCAAACAGTTTTAAATAACTCTTGCAATTCTTAATGGGTTTGAGTATGAAAGCTTAAAGATGCTGCTTTTAAGATGAACTAATATCAAATATTATAAGATTACATTTAGCAAAATCACTTAGGAAACTGCAGAAGGCACAGAATGGGGTTCTTCCTTAGGAAAAACTCTTCCATCCTATTGTGACGCTATTTTCAGTCTTGTCATGAGCAGTCTAAAAGGAGAAGAGACTGATTTCACTCCTTTGCACACTACACTAGTGTGAAACCACAACTGGCTGCAACAGCAGAAACGCTTAAAAAATTAATCAAGTTCAGTGACGAATTAGCAAAGGCATATACCACGTAACCTGTAGACACACAAAACTCAGGACAAACAGCTGTTTTGACATTTCTAGCTGGGAATCCTGCCCTCCACAAACATATTTGATGCTCAGACATGGTCTCTTGGCTGCTTGCAGTCATCCCCATATGTCAGGATGGCACTCTGCCCACACACAAGGTGGTATGTCAGCTTTGCTAGGGCATAGGTGCCAAGTAAATTCTGCTGTTTGCAGAGCTTTGCATGTGCTGGTTCTTCGGTAGGGAGCCTCTGCTCTGTCGCAGCAAGGTTGCCTCTCAACATGACTCCCTACACTTGATTACACCTGTTGACACTTTGGTTTCTAAGGAAGAATACTTAAATAGTAAAGCAAGAAACATCAGAAGGCAGGAATGGATTTAAGAATCTGTATTGCACGTACACTGAAAATCTATCACTACCTCCCTCCTCTCCCTTGATCCCACAAGAAAAGCCTAGTTTTCAATGTGAGGCAAAAATAAATTAGATTTTTGGAGACAGATCACCTTCTGGCTCTTCTTTCTAGTCTAGAGAGAAGTATATTGGCATAATTTATGTCATCGTTACTAACACCTTCAATTCATTCTCCTTCTCCTTATTCTTCCCCTGCCCCTTGCCACAAAAATAAAGAATTCTGGTTATCAACATGGACTCAGCCAAAAAAGAAGATAAACCACAATGGAAAATGGTTGCTGAAGTAAGGAAAGAGAAACCTGTCTCTTCTGTCTTATTGATTTTGTGGTGGTGAAACTGTATTTACCACAGTGGAATAATCCTTGCTTTATCCCAGTGCATGAACTATGAGGGCAGAGAAAAGCCAGGCACTTAAACTGGATATTTTGCTTCGGCTACTCTGTGAGCAGTCTATGTGTCTGAGAAAACACAGGGATAGCTTCGTTAGAAATAAAGGACATAATCACCTAAAAGATGAGAAAACTGTGAGGCTGCAGAGATGCTACTGTACCTTCTTCTTATAGCAGTCCACATAGCTGGTCTAGGGAAGAAGGCTGCACTTCCTGGGGGGAACTCGGTTGTTCTGGGTTCTATTTATTATTGAAATTCTTTTCTTTGATGAAAAGCTGAGTTACTGAATGAACAGAACTGAACTGTCCTTTCAAAGGACAGCTCTGTCTTTCAAAAACACTTCCTCTCATTTGCACATAACTGGTTATTCATAGCAGTCAGAAACAGAAGTCTTTATCATTCCTTTTATATCTTATAGATTTTGAATTTCACAAGGATGTTTCCTGTAACAATGATGAGACTTCTAGCAACCCTACCAGCTGCTCAAAATTCCTACTTTTCTTTTCATCTCTTGTTGCCATATAACTACTCTTTTTTATGGGTGACTCATCCCTCTGTGTTTCAATCTTTTCAATTTCTGCATGTTGCATTGAAAAACTCATATAACCTGAGTTTTCAGCTGTATTTACTCTTTTTTCTAATAAAAAAAATCTGATTTTCAAATGCCTAGTATATTTTAAAAACCTCCAATGTCCAGATTAGTCATAAATGTCTTTAAAGAGGTCTTTTAAAAGCTAGAAATAATCACAAATTGTTTGAAATCTTCCAGAAACACGTTTCTGTTCTTATCTATTTTTATTTTGTCTACCCACTGACTGTAGTGAGACATGTAAATTGAGTCACTCAGAAAGATTTAATCCAACAGAATAATATATAAAATCACTTCTTATTGTATTTATTCCCTCCCTTGACGTTAAGAGTATCCCTTACTCTGCTTTTCTCACATGTATCTTTTTGATTGGTGTTTCTTATTTTTCTCTATTTCCATAATTCCTGTTATATTTATACTTAGGCTTTATTTGTACTGTAGCAGAAGTATTCCAAGCACTCATATTTTCCTAAATATTTCTCAGTCCTCTAGTTCACAGTAGTTTGCTTATTTTTTTCCTTTTTTTTGTCCCACTAAGTTATCCTCCAACCCTCCAGCACTATATCATATTATTCTAACTAACATAGTGTATCATTCTACCTCACCTGCCCTACCACTCTATCTCTTAGCATCTTTGACAAATTATCACCATTATTTCCCTTCTAACTGTTCTTGTGCCATTCATCACTCATGACATTAAATAACTGCTCTTCTATCAAAATAATATGCCTACATCATCTAGCCAAGTGAATATTCAACCATTTTCTATTAGCGATGGCCTGAGACTGACATATCTGTCCCACCTGGCTATTCACATCTAAATGGATGAACTGAGCTGTTACAAAAAAAAAAAAGTGGGACGAGATTTGGGATTCCAGTTGAAACATCCCTAAAATGATTTGATTTTTCTGCAAATGAAAATACATAGGTGTTTAAAAGAGAAAACTTCATCATGGAAAAATGTTGTCACAAGTGTAAAGTAGTAAGTGTCTTAATCCCAGATTAACAGACCTGACCCTTAACCATTAGTATAAACTAGTGAATCTTGACTGCTATTGGTTCAGGAGCACAGCTTCAACAGGAATTTCCCTTTCAAGACTAATGTACAGTGACAGGATTTGGACATTCTTGAGAATTCGAATCTATTCAGGCTGAGCTGACTGTACTTTTTCTACCTTTATTAAATGAGAGAAAAGCTAGCTCAGTTCATGAGAGAAAGATACCTCCAGAATAAAACTTCAGATGTGGAACCCAAATTCATATATTCTTTTCTGCATCCTTGATTATGAGCTTATGCTATTACCATGGTGTTTTTATGGGTTTATCAAGAATTAATTGTCCACCCAAAGTCATTTAAGGCAGAAAATTATTTATATTGGTTACATCATACTTACAGTATTTGTCTTATTTAATAGACTTTGCATTCCTGTGCAGGATGTCATAGAAAGAGGGTATTATAATATCGACTTTCAGTTAGCTACACTTAGGTATAGTTAGCTATAGTCAGTTGTTTACTGACTATAACTTCTCACCTTTCTAAAATAAACATATAACCTGAGGCTTAATGACCATTGCCAAGAATTAAGAATACCTTTCCTTTTCTATATCCTGATTTCAGTCTGGTCAGTTTTTCAATTTTACTGAATCTTAATGAAATTCATTCAATTCAAATGCAGTCTTTAAGCACTTCTTTTTGTGTGTTATTGTCCATATGTCCTCTTGTAAATAGTTATACATTATTAATTACTTTATTCACCTGAATTTAAATAACAAATCTCTCACCTGTTCAGAATATAAAAAGAATTCATTTCACCACTCTTCTTTTTTTCCTTTTTTTTTCTTTTTTTTTTCTTTTTTCTTTTTCTTTGGCAAAAAGGGAGAAGTCCTCTGGAAAAGAAAATCTGAACAATGAGTTTGTTTCTGCTAGGCATTACTACTGAAAGCAATCATAATACCACAATGGGTGTTCATGTTCTTCTGAACAGTCTTGCACCTGATAGCATGGAGTTATGCAGCTATTATCAAAGCCTGTGTCCTCTGCTTGTCCACTGTTGATAGAGACATGCTAATCTCTGGAAGCAGTATGGGTTATCTATGATTACAGTAATTTTTCTCCTAACAGATGTAAATGGAATGGCTTTAATCCAAAAAAATAGAGCTGATTGCTTCTTACTGTTTGCCATTATTGATCTTTAGAACTAAAAGATAAGTCTTCTTTCCCCTCTTCATACATGTGAATGGTGCATCATGGCGTGCATGGTGAGGAAGCACTGTTTCCAGATGTCCATGTAGCATGTGCAAGAGAGAGTGGGGAAAGGCAGAGGTGTAGTTTCAGTCCATAGCCAGGCCTTACCTGCAGCTAACCTGCTGTATCATCTGGCAGAAGAGAGCCTGCAGGTCCTTGTTTTTCTTGACATCCAGACGGACCCCACCAACCTAGATGGGCAACCTAGACAGGCAATCAATTGGTTACCTGTGCCTACCTAACCAACTAACACTGGTATAGTTAACAGTACAGGTAACTTTAGCCACAAAGAAGTAACACATCTGCCCCCTTCCTTGTGGAGCTTGACCTGCCACCTCCTTTCTCCTCTGCCACCAGGTCTGTCAGAGCTATTCCCTGCACTAGAGTTGTTCTGTTTCTTCTTTCTTCCCCAAAAGATTATTTTGCTTCTCATGCTAAACTTATTTTGCATCATCCAAAATCTGTGAATATTTTTTAAAAAAAGGGAATCAATTTCCTCTAATATTGGTAAAATTCTGAAAGGTACCTTAAGTATTAGACACTGGGTTGTGAGGGGAGAGGGTTTGCAGTCACATATTCTATGGGTCTTTTGTTTTTAAGGGAGGTATCCCTTTTAACTCTGTGTTGTGCCTTAACTAATAAACTAGATTTGGGAAAAAATACCAAAACAGACCAACCCGTGCTTTCCTCATGATTTTCCTTTTCCAACATGAAAACCCACCCTTTCAAAGCATCTGGCACACCTACACAGACAGATGCAGATAGACCCAAATTCATTCTGCCCACCCTGCAAGCTGTCTGGCCTTACTCCAGCTCCCATCCAAAAGCCATGTGGCTGTGATGGAGCATCACTGAGCCTGGACTAACAAACCTGACCTCTCAGAAGCTAAATACAACACTGTGCAGCTAATGCAGCTCTGCAGCTTCTGGCCAGGATGAGGCTGGTTGTTGGCTTGCTCAGAGCATGAACAGAACAGATTCAGGTCTGTCTGTATTGTGCTTAGAGATTTTCTTCATGTTTCTCTGTTAGGTTCCTTTTTTACCAATACCCCATCTAAAAAACAAAATTCCACTCTTTAACCCTCAGCACACCTTCATTCACATAATCTGGTGAATATTTGTACTCATACACTGTTGTTTACAGTCCTAGCAAGAAAATGCTGAATCTGATTCTTATTCCAATTCCAAATGCATCTTCAGATCATTACTACACAAATAATGATGACAAATTTGCCTAACTGTGCAAATAAAACAGTATAAAAAGTTGGAATAAGGCAGGAGAACATAGGTGACTGTTACTTAATTCTAGTTTTTATAAGCATTTAATTTTTGGATCCCAATCTGTTAGTCTCACATATCTTCCAAAAATTCCCCCATGCTCCCTATTTCCATACTTTCAGGCTAGAAAAACAGCAGAATAATGGAGGAGTCAAGGAATTAGAGGAGATTTTAGTGACTGATGGATATTCTCTGTAGATCAATAACTCTGAAAGCCCATAGCTGGGGCAGGGTGTGAGAAGTTCTTAGAGCTATTATTCTGCTTTTGTTTCAGACAGGTGAGCTTTCATAGATGCTACTACTCATGACAAATATGTGTTGAGGTTCTTAAAATAGATAGACGTTCATTTCCAGACAGAATATTTTGGAGTTATATTCCCTGCATATTTTAACATCTTCACCAGCCGGGGGAATCACATCAGTAACATCAGTAAATTTTGCTGTTCGCTCCAAGCATGAAAAATTTTTCTAATGGATTTAACAGCTCTGTGTGCTCTTAAGACACAGCCCTTGTCTGATAGCATGCCTTCCAAAATAATTTTTTATTTTATGAATGGTGCTTAAAATACTATCTTAAGTCAGGATGTAAAATTAACCAAAGTTTATTTCCACAGTATTTCAGGATTTGTTTTCTCTTTCATCTATTACCTACTTCTGGAATGCTATGGAGAAACATAACGTTAGACCTTGCTTGTTAATTTTCTTCCTGAACAGAGTAAATATAAAGACTTAATGTCAGAGAAGAAAAAAAAAAAGAAAAGAGGATAGAGACAGACATATTCAGAAGCAGGAATCTCTACCTATCTAGTAAGTAATTAAGCTTGATGGGGTTTGCTGTTTTGTGTCATTTGTGTAACTGTGTGAGGTTAAGTATGCCAAAAATGTAAAAGGCCTTTCACTAGTACCACCAAATCTCTTTAAAATGACAGAACTTGAAAAATCTTTCATGTATTGAAAAGTTATAGAATTAGAACCAAATTCTTCTGTCTTCCCAGCGTGTGCTTGGCAAGGTCAATGGACTGTCTGAGTACCAGGTCAGTGTTGGTATACTTCAGACAGACTGAAAGCTGCTCTAACTTAATCCTGCATGCTGAGGCACAGTTGGACTGTGGAAGTATGCTGGACTTTCTGTCCTTCGATTGTACAATTATTTAAGAAAGCGAACATGTTTTACAGCAGCCCCACTTCCTTAGTAGCCATTTGATTTTGGTCTCTAAAAGAATACATACAGCAAAGACAGAAAGCTCTTGGGTTTGATACAAAGCTCTTTGTAAGAACTTCTCCAAGCCTTGTAAGCTACTTTATCTATTTAGTATAGAAAATACAGTTCTAACTTTTACATTTTTCTGCCCAATGCTGTGAAAACTCAGTAATTTCACAGCACTGTCTCATAGAAATCTCTTCCCTTTCTTTGAGTCCCTTGCTTTTGCTCACAATCCCATATCTGTAACCAGAGTCATTATGCTTTTCCACACCTGAAGGGCACCTGTAGACAACACTGTCATTCTGTATGACGTTTATTATAGAGTTAGAGAAACAAGAAAACAAGAGATAAATCAAGAAAAGACTCCCTGAAGGAGAGGGTGTGTTTCTTCACTCATATACCACAGCAGACCTGTGAATTCAGCTGATTGTTAGAAATAGAGTATGTGGAAAACAAATTAACTTATATTTACCTAAAACTGTTTTCTTCACAGATATTTGAATTGTCTAAGTGATACATGAGACATGCTGTATGGTTGGCAGAACTTGTACTTTGCTTCAATTAATACAACCACATACCTAGCAGGGTTGACAGAAACAGAAGGAAGTCTTTGACCTCAGGTGCATCTTATTAAATAAGTTTTAAAGAGTAGTTCTACACATGAAGAAATTAATGAACTCGCCTTAGATTGTAACATGCTATCATTCAGTTAGCTCTTTGATATTTAGGAAGGAATTTCAATATTAAGGTACCCAACTAAATAAAATACTTAATACTTACCACACAGGAGATGAAAAAAATACAGAAGTGCTAACCATGCACACATAGATAAAAGTGGACTGAAAAAAATTCTAAAAGCTTTCATTACTATCTCTAAAGGCTTTATAAACTGAAACATAGGAAAAAACAGGGGAGTAAGATAAACTATAAGAATATGTGCAAAGGATACCTTGGATAGAAAATAATTTCAATGACCTTCTGAGAATATTTCTCTTTTGTTAGCAGTAATATTACAGCATTGTTGGTTAAATCTAATGAAACGAAGACATTAAAACAAAAATAAAGAAAAAGAGATATTCAGAGAACAAGAATAAGATTAATATCCAAGAATTGTAAAAACTGTTAACCCAGTTAAAAGAAGTAATCCTTTAAATGACATGGAGGATTATAAAGCTTTACTGAATTTTCTCATACCCTAGACAGAGAGACCCAGACACAACTGTTCAGAGGCCACCAAGGTCAATGAAAGACCCTGATGATTTGCCAAGAGATGACTGAAAAAGAGGTTGATGGAATGAACCCAAATTTCACTTTCAGCTGTTGTAAAACTCATAAAGAATATTGGCTTTCTGGAGTTGGAGGCAGTCATGGAATTGGTTGACAGGTTAGTAGTGAGGACTCTTGTGCAAAAGAATCAGTTGATTCCATGTAGAGACTAAGAAAATGCTTCCACAGATATAAGCAATGTACTCTTGATGAAACATAGTAGTTTTCTTTTGCCAGAAAGTTCCTTCCAGTGTTGAGTGAGATGTGCTCAGCAATCTCTCCTCTAGATACTGAACACTGCCCATCACTTAGCTTGATGTTGTATAGTAATGTAACCTGGACAGTAAAATGTAAAAAGAATAAAAGCCAAGGTAACACAAAAAATGAGAACTAGAAAAAGAGCAGAGACATGCTATGAGGGGGATCTGTATGAAGACAGCCAGACTGCTCAGTTGCAGTCAAGAAGGAGTGTTTGAGGAATCCTTCTGCTTGGCAACAAGGATTTGTGATGGAGAAGCAGCTGGAAGCAAAGCATGCTATCTTAGGACAGCTAAAATAAATTTAGACACTTAAATAGAGACAGCTGAAACACCATTTCATAGGTCTTATCTACAAATCCCAGAGAATATCAGACATCATTCACTATTTTAACTAAACTGTGAGACTCCAAATAAAATATTTTGTCAGATTCTGAGTAAAATGAAGAGATCTGAATAAATGTTAGGCCTAGTTTTAAGAAAATCCTCAGCCTGCTCACAAGTCAGAATATAAAAATTAGCCTCATATTTCTAATATCTGAGATGTATTATTAGAGCTTTATATATCTATTCTTTAATCTCCATTATAATAATTCAAAGCGTACTAAATTGCATGACATTATGTGAAGTTACATACAAGAAAGTTCTCAACAAAAGAGAGCCTTTTAAATGCTGTTACCACCAAATGTGATTAAAGTATGATTTCTTCCATCAGGACAGATGAAGAACAGAAAATTTCCCACACTACTTGCAAATTGAGCAGAAAAACCTGCTTATTGACCACCTACATTGTTTTAGAGCAGATTGATACATCTCAGTTATTTATGTGAATAAATATCAGGAGAATAAACCTTTCATTTACAAGAACTCCCAAGTGGTAACTGCCTGGAACAAAGAAAATAATCACAATATCAGTTCTACACCCAACAGCACATAGATTAGATACAAGCACCTCTCTGGACAGCATAGCCAATAACATGCAACTTGTGAAGTGTAGCATAAAAGCTGTTTCTAAAGTTAGGGTCAGACTCTTCCACAAGAGGGTGACTGTACATGAAGAACAAGCAACACTTTCAGGAGGCATATTAAGTAAAATTACAAATGTATTTTTAAGAACTAAGGAAGCATTTTGAGTAATAATTTTATGGAGTCACAGGAAACCACAGGAAAGAAACAGTAATCTTGGTCTTCTTTTAAAAGTAGAAAAAAATTAAGCTTGCCATATTTCTGATTAGCACATAGTAAAACTAATCCTGTCTGTGTCATGACATAAAGCTAGGCACTCATAGCACATAAGAAAACTCATTCCACCATCTGCTACAAAGCATATCAAGTTCAGAATGGTATTGCATTATTAGCCAATCTGTTAAAGGAATCACTATCATCCAGCAACAAGAAAAATGATTAGGTTTTAAAGGTAAGTTTTGTCATTTAAACCAGAGCAGATGTTGGGTTTTGTCTGAAGTTGCAACTTAGATAATTCTTGTCCTAATTAAAATACCTGTGTGTGGTACGTAAGGAATGAACATCTGCAACATATTCCAAAAATTTTGTCAGTTTACTGCTGAAAGATTTAGATTAAATTATATCTTTATCAATGATCTGGATGAGGGGATTGAGTGCACCCTCAGTAAGTTTGCAGATGACACCAAGTTGGGCAGGAACGTTGGTCTCCTTGAGGATATAAAGGCTCTACAGAAGGATCTGGACAGGCTGGATCGATAGGCCAAGGCCAGTTGTATGAGGTTTAACAAGGCTCAGTGCTGGGTCCTGCACTTGGGTCACAACAACCCCATGCAACGCTATAGCCTTGGGGAGGAGTGGCTGGAGAGCTGCCTGGCAGAAAAGGACCCAGGGGTGTTGGTTGACAGCGCCTGAACATGAGCCAGCAGTGTGCCCGGGTGGCCAAGAAGGCCAACAGCATCGTGGCTTGTATCAGGAATAGTGTGCCCACCAGGAGCAGGGAGGTGATCGTGCCCCTGTACTCGGCACTGGTGAGGCCGCACCTCCGAGTACTGTGTGCAGTTTTGGGCCCCTCACTACAAGAAGGACATCGAGGTGCTGGAGCGTGTCCAGAGAAGGGCAACGAAGCTGCTGAAGGGTCTGAAGAGCAGGTCTTATGAGGAGAGGTTGAGGGAGGTGGGGTTGTTTAGCCAGGAGAAGAGGAGGCTGAGGGGAGACCTGATTGCTTTCTACAACTACCTGAAAGGAGGTTGTAGCGAGGTGGGTGTTGGTCTCTTCTTGCAAGTAACGAATGATAGGACAAGAGGAAATGTCCTCAAGCTGTGTCAGGGGAGTTTTATACTGGATATTAGGATATATTACTTCACTGAAAGGGTTGTCAGGGATTGGAACAGGCTGCCCAGGGAAGTGGTTTAATCACCTTTCCTGGGAGTATTTAAAAGATATATAGATGTGGCACTTAGGGACATGGTTTAGTGGTGGACTGACTGAAGTCACACCACCCACCTCCACATGACAGGGAACATTTGAAGAACCATGTTAGGCTTTTTTATGAGGAATTGTGGAAGACAGCTAATGGCAAGGCTGTTTTGTAAGCAATCCTTTGCAAATGCCAATGTAAGGAGTACCTTATGCAAGGTACAGCTGCCTGGGCCCAGACGAAAATGTGGTTTGGAATGGGTCTGTAGCTGAAAACATTTTAAGGAAGCCTAATATTGCACCAACAGTCCAATAAGGTTATCATAACCTGTGAAGACCACTAGAACACTCTGATTTACACCAAGACCACCTTTCAGCTCAAAAATTTTTTGGACTTGAAAAGACACAAAGATACCTTAAATCTTTCAGATTTCTTAGCTCTGTTGGTTCTTACAGAAGCTTCACAGAGTCTCACTCCTGTACCGTAAGGTCATTAGCACAATGTCTTCCTGTTTTGCATCTCTGTTTAGCACAATATAAATGCTATTAAAATACATATATAGGACAAATGCTGATAATAAACAGTATTGTCTGCTGAACAGGTTAGTATTTTTCTAATAGTATTTGTTGATTCTGTGTGGCAAGGTTTTGGCAGTGGGGGCACTATGGGGGTGGCTTCTGTGAGAAGCTGCAAGAAGCTTCCCCTGTGTCTGACAGAGCCAATGCCAGCCAGCTCTGAGATGGACCTGCTGCTGTCCAAGGCTGGGCCAATCAGTGAGGGTGGTAGTGCCTCTGGGATAACATATTTAAGAAAAGGGGAAAAAACCTGCTGCACGGAACAACAGCAGCAAAGAGAGGAGTGAGAATATGTGAGAGGAACAACTCTGCAGACACCAGGGTCAGTGAAGGAGGAGGGGGAGGAGATGCTACAAGCACAGAGCAGAGATTCCCCTGCAGCCCGTGGTGAAGACCATGGTGAGGCAGGCTGTGCCCCTGCAGCCCATGGAGGTTAATGGTGGAGCTGACATCCACCTGCAGACCATGGACTACTCCACACCAGAGCAGGTGGATGTGCCTCAAGGAGGTTGTGACCCTTTGGGAAGCCCACTCTAGAGCAGGCTCCATGGAGAGGAGCCCACGCTGGAGCAGGTTTGCTATCAGGACTTGTCACCCCATGAAAGGGACCCACGCTGGAGCAGTGTGTTCCTGAAGGACTGAACCCCATGGAAAGGGTATGCGGAAAGGACCCACGCTGGAGCAGTTTGTGAAGAACGGCAGCCTGTGGGAAGGACCCAGGCTGGAGAAGTTCATGGAAGACTATCTTCTGCAGGAGGGACCCCGCACTGGAGCAGGAGGAGAGTGTGAGGAGTCCTCCTCCTAAGGAGGAAGGAGCAGCAGCAATGTATGATGAATTGACCACAACCTCCATTCCCCATCTCCCTATGCCACTCAGGGGAAGAAGGTAGAGAAAATCAGGGATGAAGTTGAGCCTCGGAAGAAGAGAGGGGTTGAGGGAAGGAGTTGTAAGATTTGGTTTTATTGTTTTATTACCCTACTTTGATTTGATTGGTAATGAATTAAATTAATTTTCCCAAGTTGAGTCTGTTTTGCCTGTGACAGTAATTGGTGAGTAATATTTCCCTGTCCTTATCTTGACCCATGTAGTCTTTCATGGTATTTTCTTTCCTTGTCCAGCTGCAGAGGGGGAGTGATAGAGTGGTGTAGTGGGTACCTGGCATCCAGCGAGGGTCCACCCACCACATAGTTATTAGGACTTCTAGTCTGTGTACTGCTTGTATTATCATAGTCAGTCAAACAGTGGCCTGACAGGCCTGTAAAAGGACCTTTCCTAAGGAGTGGGTAATTCACAGTATTCAACTATTTAAACTCTCACTGTTTTTTTCTGCTGAGCTTGAAAAAGGTATTCTGACAGGTACCAATTATTGGAGGGATAGATTTTTACGAAGCAGTCATTTTAGGTACATAACAATATGTACAGACACAAAATCTCTTTGGATAGAAATGGTCTTTTGTCTTAATATCAGAAGAATTGCATTCTCCCCACTCCCCCCCAACAATTTTATAAAAACTTTTTTAGGAATAGTTCAGTTTAAAATGTTTGCTGTCATACCTTTGCTGCAGAAAGAAACTTCAGTTTGTCATGTTCCTCCCTGGCCACCCCTGGGTATGTGAACAATCATTTTGACAGAACGTGATCAGGGGCAAGATTTCTCTTACATAACCTCAGTCATCCAAAGGTAGGGCAACTAGTCTTAGCTAGCTGCCTAAGTTGCCTTTGTAAGACAGGAATAGAGAGCAATAGGGGCACAGTGTGCCTCGTCCCATCTCTCAGATACTATTTTGGAATGGGGTAAACCATCCACCAACGATGCACATTTTCTTCAGGTGCACAGTTGAGGGAGCACAGATTATTAGTTTAGACAGTTCAAGTTAGCTATCAAGTATCTCTCCAAATGTGTGAAATGGTGTAGATGGGACAGTTCTAACGTGTTTCATAGCCTTCACTTAAATATTAGCTGATTAAATGAATGGTTGAAGAACTCAGTAGATTTCAGTGACTATGGCACATATTAGGTGCTTGTTCCTCCACTGACTCCAGAAGATATTAACACAGACTCTATGTAATCATGGATTATCATAGATATCATAGCTGCTATGTTCTATTTCCTGACCATTCCCAAATTTGTTTTAGAAAACTGAAATGAGCTTCATAGGAAAAAGATGCTCTGAAGAAATATACGACTGTCAAGGGAGGCAACCATATTTCATCATACACCATACCTTAAGCTATAGCAAGTTGTAACAAACGATAAAACTAAAAAGCAGGAAAGGAAGTTGAAAAAAAGTTATTTACTTTCATCTCTGTAATTCCAACCCTGACATTAGCTTTTATGTGGGAGCATATGAACAGAATTTATTAAGACAAGACACTACTTCAGATGTCAGATGAAGGTGTAGGGTCACTTCAGTAATACCCTTTTGTCAATATAACTATTTTCAGCAAGGATTATTCAGGAGAGTAGAGGAGAAATTACTATCTCTATTACTGAATGTCAACAAAACAGTATAGATGGAAACAATTGTCTCATTACCTAATACTGGCTCACACTGCCCTTGACATTTCTATTTTGACTTTTTGAGTATCTAAGATATACACTATTGCAAGTTAACTCTTTTGGTTGCTGACACTTTATGGGTTTAGCGTCTCATAGGTTACCAAGATACACCTTGGGAAGCAGAATGTGCAATAATTACACCTGCTGATAATGACATCATGTCCTTCCCTGCAGAGCTGCAATAGTTGTGGAGGCAAAGAAGAATTGCAAGTATCTTTACATTCATCTGCTTAAGAACATTTCTTTGACAAAGCCATTATTATTATTTTGAGGAATAAGTCCACAATTAATAGATGAAAGTCAGGACAAGTTCACAAGAAACACGTTATTCAATAGTGCAGTGGTGTTTCTGCTGGGTGTTCTTGCCAGAAATCAATTTTATGATGTTTAGCTGAAAACTGCAATAGATATTAAGATGTCACCATAGCTCTTTATGTTAAAATATTACCAATTCCTTTTTTTACATTTCTGTTTCAAAACACATTTTTGTAGTACTTAGCACAGTACAGTTGTATCTCAAACTTTCTATTTAAAAAGTGCAAATATATGTACTGCTTTGAAATGATAATCAATTAGCATTCATATTTACTCTCATTCCTTAAGTTTTCAGCTGCAGCAATGTTACAGATCATAAGTTCCCTCTGCCACTAATACCTAGTCACCCAGGTAATAATTTATACCACAATATTGAGGTGAACACACCCTATCCAATACATCATTGCTGCAGACCTGTCATATATTTCATACGCTTGTTGAAGGTTCAGGTCCCTGCCCTGTGTTTTCGAGCTCACTGAGGCATTAGGATACTCTTTTCTCCTTTTTCGTCCTATAGAAGTCTAACTCTTGAATACAATAGAGACAGAACAAGCCATCTTTTCTTGAGAATTTTCCATAATAGCTCACTTCAAGATATAGAAGACACACAAGTCACTCTTTTGTGAATGGTGAATAAAAATTATGCTTGGTTGCTGTACAGTAAATTGATTACTACTTTTATTAATAATTATTGGACTTAAATGTTGCTGTTTTGCATGTGGGAGTGAGGGTGTCTACCTGTATGTAAAAAGACCTAGTTTTGCATAACTGTGTTTCATGCAGCTGCATCTATGAAAACTGTGGTGAAAGACAGATTTTGGGTTCAGATGGCTATAGGAGTTTCCTTAATTTATGAATCTATCAGCAAGTAATTTCTACTGTTAAAGTGGTGCAAAAGTTCCACTATGTATTTCCAGGATGTAAACACATGAACAAGTTCTTAAGGTATCAAGTTGCTGTATACAAGTGGCTCTGAATATGTGATTGCCATATTAGTTTGAAAATATTTTTTTTTGCTTGCTTCTGAGTATGTCCATTATCACGTGACAGCACCTAAAGGCTGTATCACACCAAAAATACCCAAACTTCTGTTTTGACAGACATGGTTTGTACGTCCTTAGTTAAGATCTGTGACAACATTTAGAGTACATATGGAGAATGAATAGCAATTTGCTGGAATTTGCTACCAATTCCAAATTGCAAGTGTATCTATTAGCTCCAAAACCACAATTCTTTCCTCAGAATTCAAAGATCCAATTCACAAGCTATTTTTGGGCACCTTTGGACATTAACACATTCCTTAACCATTATAACCAGTTGAGCCTATTGTATGTTCCTAAAGGATCTTAGCTTTTTTATGTGAAGTGATAAGTTTATCACCATTTTACCATCTAAAGTACTTGTGTAACCATGACTTCAGAAAGTAATGGTATATTTTTATAGAGACATGCTTGTGTGTTTTTATCTAAAGCCTCATCAACTGTAGAACTGTTAGAGTTATTCTCAAAATTGTTGTGCTGCTATAAATGTGTGTTCAGTTTGTGTCTGCGTAAATGTCTTTTTCCAAGATTTTTGTTATATGTCTGTAACAGCATCATGGCACAATTCATTTATTAATAAGAACATAGGGGCATTATTTCCCAGACGTCAGTCAGGTGTTTTGTTTTTCCTATTTTAAACAGATTTGTGTTGTGTAGCTGAAGAATGTGAACTTCCCATCAGGGTAATTGTGATGAGAAGCTTATAAGAGCAGGTGCTTTAATCATGTTACAGACAAATAACAAATTTTGGAAGAAATGATACAATTACACTGATCAAATATATGAAGCAGGTCCAACAGCTTCACAATTTTAATCTATCAAAATTACAGTATTAAAAAGAGCCAGAAAACCCTTTCTTCTGAGGCAACTGAAGTCAGATGAATCAAGAAATGTTGTTTTAATATGATGAAGGTATTCTTGCACTTTCCTGTATATTTTACTTAAACTGTGTTTTAGACTTTTATTAGCTTTGACTTTTAAATCAAATATGTATCTTTCACATAGCAATCTTGAAAACTGCAAGTTTGTCACAGAACCTTTTTCACTTTATGTTCTCTCAGAAATGTTAATATATATTTAGCTTTATAAGCAGAATTATTTCAGCTTACACTATGAATCTCTTTTTTCCATTGGGAAGATCATTTAGCTAAGCTGGATTTATTCTCCACGTGGAACTTTGTATCACAGGCAGAAGTTCTGAACTTTTGATTCTGAGCAATTGATGACCATGATTATGACTGGAAAGGAGAATTTTATCACGAAACTTGAATATCTTCAAGCTAGTTCTATGTTCTGGGAAGAATGTGTTTTGGGGAAGTTTCAGTTTCTTTATCTTGTCTTCTATAGCCTTTCAGGTGTAAGAAAATAACAGTGAACATCTTAATTCAATATAAAAGCATGTAATATGTAACTTTTGTGTTTTCTCGTAGGGCTACTGGTTATTGATCTCAGATCCCAGGTTCTTTTTTTTTTTTTCAATATAACTGAATGAATATAGTTGATCAATGTAATTCAGAGCACATCCTCTTGCCATTTCCTTGCAAAACAGCCAGCGCTTCTTTATGTCAAATGGAAAGGTGCCAGCATTGTGATGCAGCTGGAGCTCTGGTGATACTTTGTAAACCAACATAGCTATACTATAGAAATTTATTTTCTCAGAAACACTAAGTACACCAAGTTTGAATATAAGTTTCCTCTCAGTAGATTAAAAAAGGACATGGTTGTGAAATAAAATTATCTAATTTCCTGCCTGGAAAATAGTGTTATTAAAATAAACTATACAGTTAAACAGAGGAGAGACTAGAAGGACAATTTTTCTGTATTCTAAAGTAGCTAAATCAAGATAGTTTGTGCTATATCATTCTTGGTTTGTAATACATGGTGTCAATAAAAAGAATTCTTTTACAATCATATTATCCAATGGGAATGACAGAAAAATTCAATAGCCTTTCAAATAATTCAGTAGCTCTTAGGAAATTTATCTGTGTAACTTCTTTGGATGTATAATTGTTCTTGGTTCCTTAATCTGTTCAATGTTAGAAGAACCAGAAAGAACCAGAAAGAAATCTCAGTTGAAGAGTTTCTATTGATCTCATTTTAATGAAGCATTCAACAGTTTCAAATAAATTGATATATTCTTTAGTGTCTTGAGAAGATGGAGAATAAATAAAAGCTCTTTATAGTCCCATCAGTGTAGCTGATCTAAAAACTTTATTTCCATCTCATAGGAAATTCTGATGTTGTAAAATTAATTTTTATTATTTGGATTAAAAAATTAAAGTGTAGATGTGTCTTACTGCAGAGAATTTTGGAAAAAAATAGTCACTTAAACATTACTGTATTTCTCTTTCATGAGTTTGCATTCCCATGTGATAAAAACAGTATAATACAAAATATCAATGCCTAATATCGAAGTGAAATTCCGTAATAAATTTCAAACGGAATATCTCTTTCTTACTAGAAGTAAGTGTGCATTACTGTCGTGGTTTAGCGGCAGCTCAGCCCCACACAGCCGCTCGCTCACTCCCCCACCGGTAGATGGGGGAGAGAATCAGAAGGGTAACGCTCGTGGGTTGGGATAAGAACAGTTTAATAATTAAAATTAAAAGAAACAACAGTAGAAATGCAATGTAAAGGAGAACAAGGAGAGGCGCAAAGCCCCGGGGGAGGGGGGAAGGAGGGGAGAGGGGGAACGAACCGCCGAAAAAAACCGCACGCGCCGCAGCCGCTCGCCGCCCGCCGACCCGACGCCGCGCCGCCCCCCCGCTGCCACCGCCCCCCCTCAATGTATTGGTCATGGTGTCACATGGTACGGAATGAACCTGCCATTGGCCAGTCGGGGTCAGCCGCCCCCACCATGGCCCTGCCCCTCCCAGTCCCCCCCCCGCCACGCGGCAGAGCGCGGGAAGCTGGAAAGGTAGCCGACCCCCACAGTGAGGAGAATTAACCCCTTCTCAGCCAAAACCAGCACAATTACTAACCTAAAACTTGAAGGTAATCCTACTTTATTTCATGCTTTTCCTTTAAAAGTATTACTGGTATATTGGTACTTCTCTATTTTCTGACAAAAAATATTTTGTCCTAGATTTACTTATAGCAACCTTAAGAGAGTAATTACCTGTTCTATAGGAGACAATGGAGTTGTGTGTGTATTTAGGGGTGATTTCTTTGCCCTAATTTTGAAATAACATTTTATGGAAATGGGGCTGATGGCTGATACAAGATATATTATTTTCTCAAGAGTTTTTCTTCTGATTTTTTTTCTTTAAATATTCAATCTTTTTTTTTAGTGATTTAATATGATTATAGAATCACAAGCAACATTCAGGTACGAATCCTTCCAGTCAGTCAGTGGAGTCTGTTGATGTCAATGGAAGTTTTGCTATGTGAATCTAAGTAATTTTCAGCAGAACTAGATTCATTTTTTAAATTTTCTGTCAGTTCTAAAAAAACCTGCTTTGAGTAGATCCAACAATTCTTTACTGAAAAATACTTTCAATAAAGTTAATCTCGAGAAAAATATTGTCTTTTTATACATAAAGTTGAAGGGAAATTCAACACACAAATGCAAAAAGTTTTTATTTAAAAAAGAAAAAATTTACTTTTAGCTACCTAGTTGACCCGAAATAATTTCAGAAAACACTGAGCTTTGTTCAGCCTGCATTTTTAGCTACATGGGTATTTCAGCTGAAAATATTTGCCCTGCTCTATTTCTTAGTTAGCTCCAAATACTCTTAAAGAAGCTTGGCTTGCTTCATTCTCGTCTCAGTTCCTCTGCACCTTGCTCAAATTGTTGATCAGTTTGCCTAAGGTTTTGCACAGGAACTGTGTCTCATGTCTGTAGTCACAGATGCAAATGCATGTGTTCCCATTATGCGGGCTGAGGAGCTGACAGCGTCCATAGACACTTTTCTCATGAACGTACTTGATAAGCACATCTTATTCAGAGGGAATTGATTGCAAAGTCCTTTGAGGCTAGTTCTCTTAGTTCTTTAGTCCGTGCGATTATCACTCTCGTAAAGCAATTGGAGGCTGCTGAAGTGTAAAATGAGACTGATTCACCCCATAATTCTATTGCAGACTTTGCTTGTTTTTCCTGTCTGTCAACTTATTGGGGAAGAATTAATTCCTCCTCAAGAATAATTACATTCATCATGGTTACCAGCAGGCTGGGTTAACTGTGTTAGCTTTAGGTGCCACAGATGACTTGTCTTTTAGGAACAACTGATATTTGGAACATGGCTTGTGAAAACCTTTGCTTTTAGAAAGCTGCTTTCTCTTTCATTGTTAATTGTAATAGGATGGGTATATTATTCTATTCCAGTCCTCTGTTTTCCAGTAAGTTACCCTTTGTAGTGTCATTTAGAGGTTATGATGTAGACACAGATTCAGCTTGAGCTCTTCTGGCCTTCATTCTCTTGTTCAGCACACTAAGAGATCTAGTAGGAATGGTTTCTGCCCGACTTGTAGAGAAAAACAGGAAGAGGAGCAATTTCCATGACCTGGACACAATATTTATATACAAAAATACCTGCTGGGAATGATCTTGAAAGCAAAAAGTTAAGACCTTTCGATCCTTTTGAGAGAAACTAGATATACAGTAGTCCTATAAGCTGGTGTAGCAAGGTGGGGAAAAAAATTTAACTGTTTCTTTTACAAGACTTTGCATTTTTTAGCTAAAACCATCCTTTGCCATCCAGCTTAAAGATTATCAGAATGACACTGCAGAACAGGGATGCTTCTTTAATGTGGAATTCAGGAGAACTGATTTTTGTTGCTCCCTTTGCATAACTACGAATCTTTCAATCACTGCTGAGAAATTTTCGTGCCTCTGAGAAATTTTGACTTTCCATCTACATTTGTTTGTCCTTATGTTTTAGGGCTTAGCATGCCTGTCCTGAGTATTTCTGTGATTGCATACTGGGATACTAATAAGAATTACTAGAATGAATACAGAGTAATGGAATAACCTTATTTTTAAGGAAAAGCTATAAATGAGATCATTGAAGGAAACGCCGTCTGCGTGCCTCCCTACACTCCACTGGTTCATCTTTGAGTCAGCTGCTATCTAAATCTTACATATGCCCTTTGAAGGAATATGAAAAGTTAAATGACATCAGGATGGAAATCACCACCACCTGATTTTGCGGTATTTGTTTTTACGTTTTGCACACTGGTCTAGTTCTTGAGGTACTCCGCCAGGAAATGGCATATCTGCATTACAGCCTTTGCTTAAACTTCAGGATGACAGCCTTTTTAATCTGAACCTTAAAACTGTTGCTCTAACCAAGCTTGTAAAATATCCTAAGTCAGACCTTACCATCTTTGCTATGAGATATGAGCCCAGGGATGAAAATGGGCTGAGAAGGAAAGAAACAAGAGGCAATCTGATTCTACTTTACTTCTTGCGGCACTCAGAAGGGAAATGTTCCTTTTTTTTTTTTTCTTTTTAGTCATATATAAAATGCATACTCATGTCAAGAACCTGGGTTTCAAAACCATTCTGCCTTTTCCTGAGTACTTTAGCCCATGTTAGTTATGTTAAAATATCTTCAGTGTCTTCAGGAGGAGCAGTATGGAATATTCCACTTGAAGCAGTTATACAGCCTACTGATTGGATATAGTAGGTATAGGTTCAATTCCTTTCAGGATGAACAGAGTCTGGAATGCAAGTATTCCACTTGGGAGACACTTTGAGGGGGAATCAGCCTGCAGGTTATGACATCGAAATGTAAGACTCCACATGTCTATAAATTAAGTGTTTAAGCTCCAGTTATCCTTAATGGGATCCTTAACAGTCGGTGTAACCTAGAACTGACCATGGCTATCTGCTTTCATTAGGATGAATTGAATTTTTCTCCATGATGCCTTGGCTGTCATAACTGCATGGTCTCTGCCTGTACTGGGAGCTTAGACACCTAGCTCATTTGCAAAAATTTTCCATTGTGATTGCCTAGAAGTAGATATTTGAATCTCAGCTGAATCCCACCCTGTTTCTCTTTCTTCTGTTCCATTACATTTTTTAAAGATCCCAGGAACATCCCCAACGGTTCACTAGTCTTTAGACATTTAAACTGAGCAAACTATTTTAACTTTTGCAGGTTTTCAGGTGTGCTTACTCTCCAAGAAGGGATTAGTTTCTCTGTTTACTGGAATGTGAAGTTAGACATACTAGACTGCTCCTTTTCTAAACCTATTGGTGTGACAGTGCAAAAATTGTGTAGATTGGATTCCACACTAATTGCACAACATTCACATTTGAACAATGGGGTGTCTTTGTCATTTTGTGCATCTTTAGCTCTGCTAGAATAGCTCCAACATTATTCTAGTAGCTTTAAAGCCAGTTTTGCTGATGCCTTTTTTTGTGTGTGTGTGTTCGCCTGCTGATTATTGTTCTTTCTTTCTTAGGAATATATATTTAAATTTCCCTGCTGCCTCACAGTTCCTACACAATGTTTGCTTGATTGCATAGTCTTTGTGCTTTAATTTGGTTTGTCTCTCTAGTGTGAGGTCCTGCAAATAAGGTTAATAGACCATCCTCCCAAGAGGAATTTATGGGTAATTTTCTTTGGCACCTGAAAGATTTATGATTAAAGTATTAAACATGAAACATGAATAGGAAACTAAACTAAATAAATCACAACTTAACTCTACAGATGTATGCTGATTTGTTTATATGTAGGTACAGCACTCAGAGACCCCAGTTTTACTTCAGATTTCTGCTGACATATATAGGCAGGCAGCGATTTCAGCTCAAGGCTACGTGCAAAGGACTCTTACATTCAGCTCACTATCAGTACCAAGTTCTTCCACAGTTTTTGATGAGGCTTTTGGGGACAGATCCAGAAATGTTTGTCAGCTGTACCTGTCTGCAGTATTCAGACTACATTAGGAACTTAATTCCACCAAAGCAACACTTAAAATATCGTTAGTGGGCCTCAGCAGGATAATCCAAACTACCTAAATCAGCAGCCTAGACTCTGTAAGTAGGCAGTAGAGAGAGGCAAACACCTCTCAGGGTCTATAAGTACTTATTTTGGTTAGCAAACTATTTATTTCCCTTGATTCCTTGGAGAGTACACACCTACTTCGGTGTTACTGTGCGTTGTGCAAGGGGCAGCTTAAAGCCAGCCAAGAAGTAGCAGCCCCAGTCTCAGCTGAAAAACTGGAGAGTAACTCTTGCTTGGAACAGCAAGGTTATAACCTGATCTTTTGGGGTTTTTGGTTGGTGTGTTTTTTTTGTTGTTTTTTTTTTTTTTTTTAATGAAAAATTACAGTATAGTAAACTCACATCTTCATTTTTGACCTTTTTCACATAAGTTATAAAAAATCAGCAGTACACAGAACTATATTTTAAAAAGTGGTGATTTACTCCTTAGTAATGCAATATAAATTTAATTTTTCACTTCAGGAACAACAGAGAATACCACTGTTTCCTGGATCTTATCTCTGTATTCCTGCATTCTTATATATATCAAGGATTTTCTTATACCTGTCAGTCCTGTCTGCCAGCTATTGGGATTTCTCCTGCTCTGCACACTTTGCTGTGTTATCACAGAATGACAGAATGGTAGGTGTTGGAAGGGACCTCTGGAGATCACCTTGTCCAACCCCCCTGCTTCAGCAGGCACACCCAGAGCAGGGGGCACAGGAGTGCGTCCAGGCGGGTTTTGAATGTCTCCAGGGAAGGAGATTCCACAACAAATCTGGCCGAGCAGCACATCTTGCCTCATTGACTCCTCCATCACCTGCATCAAATATTTATCCTTGATGCTCTGCAGGAACCTGCTGGATCATTCATGCCTCACTGTGTTGCTTTTCCAGCCAATATCAGGGTGGTTGAAGTCCCCCATGAGGACCAGGGCCTGTGACTGTAAGGCTACTTCCAGCTGTCTGTAGAAGGCTTCATCAGCTACCTCTTCCTGATCAGGTGGCCTGTAGCAAATGCCCACAACAGTGTCGCCCATATTTGCCTCCCCCTTAATTTTTATGCACAAGCTCTCAACCTGTTCTTCTTCAGCCCCCAGGCAGAGCTCGATGCATTCCAGTTGCCCCCTGACATAAAGAGCAACTCCCCCACCTCACCTCGCTGGTCTGTCTTTCCTGAAAAGCCTGTAGCCATCCATGACAGCATTCCACTCATGCAAGCTATCCCACCATGTCTCTGTGACTGCAGTAAGATCATGTCCCTGCGACCGCACACAGACCTCTAGTTCCTCCTGTTTATTCCCCATGCTGTGTGCGTTGGTGTACAGGCATTTCAGAAAGGGACTTGAGCACACAGGTTTCCCTGGAGGGGTGCACAGGGACCCACTATAGCCATGCACACCCTTATCTAGGTGTCTTTCCAGTTTCATCCAGCACTTGACAGTCCTCTTATAATGCTTGGTTTTTTACTCATAAACAGTATGCACACAATGATTCTGACAAACTATTAACAGTCATTTTAATGCTGCTAACCTTGTTTTTTGTTCCTCCTTGTATGTCTCCTCTGTTTTATTTGACCCTTTTCCTGGTGCGTGCAAACTATACTTCAAACTCCCTCTCACAGCTAGTCTTTGTAGGGATCTCAGATGTCAGAAAGCTCAGTTTTGTTTAGAAATTTTCAACCTAGGCTCTGTTAATTTCCAGGCATGCTTTTGTAAATGATGACAAAAACACCATGCTCCAAAAGGCTCACTGCTTGTCAAGTTCTTTATAAAAATATCTTCTAAATGTACTCTGAGGTTTATTTTAACTCTTCACAGACCGTCAAATAAAGCTGACATCCATTACTGTGATTTTTAAGAAATAAAAATTTGACACTACTTTCTAAACTTACAAAGTGATTTAAGGAGATATAGTTTTGGACTAAGTATTTCTTCTTAAAAGGAAAACAAAAGAACGATTGTGTATAGTTCATAACGTGAGTACTAAAATATTCTGCTTTTGGACAGTAAGTCAACTACCAAATTTTTGATGCTCAGTACTCTGCTCTGTTACCACCAACACCATATGCAAAGTACAATTCACATTTCTGCTTTCTCTGTTATATACACTTCCCTGTTATCATGGATTTAGTTCATCTGAAAATGGTGATCATGAATCTCAGTGGTGTTTGCTTGCAGTGGTGATTAACAGAGGCCTGTTGCTATTCTGAAGTGCACTGAAGTATGTAATTAAACATTATTTTTTCTCCAGATTGGAGCTGAGTTTTGAAATGAGTGGTTTGATTGAAAACTCAGCTTTGTTAAATGGTTGAGTTCTCCCCAAGCTAAAGCCAAGTTAAAAAACCTGATGATATAGTTAAAAGAGCTTGAGCTTAAACTATTGATAGGAGGACATGACTGCTGACACCACCTTTAAACTCATCCAAGGTCCTACAGTTCGTAATGACTGCATGTTAATTTCAACTTGATATAAAAACATACAAATGTCTTGGCTATGTTTATTTCCTTGGTGGAGACCAAGTTGAACATAATTCAGCAATACACCCCTGCAGCAAAGCAGGCCAACAGCCTTCTGGACTGCATTAGGCAGACCATTGCCAGCAGGTCAAAGGAGGTAATCCTTCTCTTCTCCTCAGCACTGGTGAGACACACCTGGAGTGCTGTGTCCAGTCCTGAGCTTCCAGTAGGAGGACATGAACATACTGGAGCAAGTTCAGCTAAGGACCACAAAGATGTTTAAGAACCTGGAGCACCTGTCATATGAGTAGAGGCTGGGAGAGTTGGGACTGTTCAGCCTGGAGAAGAGAAGCCTCAGGGGGATCTTATGTGTGTAAATATATATTTGGGGCCATTAAAGAGGTGGAGCCAGACTCTTCTTGGTGGTATCTAGGGACAGGATAAGAGGCAATGGACACAATTTGAAATATAGGAAATTCTACCTAAAGATAAGAAAAACATTTTTTTTTTAAATGGTGAATATGGTCATAAACTTGTAGAGGTTGTCTAGAGAGGTTCTGGAATCTTCATCCTTGTAGACATTCAAAACCTGACTGGACATGGCCCATAGAAACCAACTCTAGCTTACCCTCCTCTGAGTAGGGGTGTTGGACTTGATGACCTTCAGAGGTCCCTGCCAGCCTGAATGATTCTGTGATTCTGTGTGTTTGTGGATGATTCACAGACTAAAAGGAAGGAAAAAAGTGTCAGTGACTACAGTAGTTTTAATGGCTTCAGCTCTTCTGCTGTGCCAGATCACTTTTTCATGTGACCCCCATGATGATATTACATCCTTAAAGTTCCTTCCAGCCACAACAGTTCTTTGTCATTTATGTCAGTATCCATTCAAATTCTTTTTATCTCCATTTTTAAAATATTCCTTATCATAGAAATCTTTATTGGGAAATTATAGTATTTAGTCTTAAGAGGAGAAAAAAGCAGGAAAAGCATATTTTTCTATCTTAAAAATGTTTTTGCAAACAAAGTCTTTCCTAAGCAAAATTCCTCATGTTATAACAAGTCATCCTTGGTGATAAGATAATCTTTTTACTTATAAGAGAATAACAGATTGTTCAGTCCATAGTTTCCTTCATGCATGATATAAGCATCTTTGTTAGATTTCATACACTCTTTGGGTCAAGTTACTAACATATGTATAGTTTAAATATTCATCTCACGAAACCACATGGGGTTAGCAAGCAGATTTACACAAGTGCTCTTCAGAACAAGGGAAAATATTGCAAAAGACATAAATGCTGCAGTATTATCTCCATAAATAATAAAGATATTATAAAGGAGGAAAGAAAAGATGATCAAATATTTTTTGTTGACTGCATGTATTCTCTTGGTGGAGAAGCTGATACTATGCCTCAGTGGTGTAGTAACCTTCCTTTCAAGTATAGAATATTCAGAAGCAATAAATCAAGTCACATTTTATCAGCTGAAGTTCTTTTTAGTGCTTACTGACTCTGCCTTGGACCTATTGACATAAAAAAAAGATTATGTCAACAACGTTCCTTAAAGGTGCCTATCCACCCATTTTCTGCTTTGTTCCTCCTGTTCAGGATTGACAGTTCAATTGATTCTGTTCTGTGACAAGAGTCAACCTCCTGAGCTCTAATTTCCATTAGTGCTTAATAAGTTTTTATTTCCAAAACATGTAAACTCCCTTTAACCTTAATAGTGCAGTAAAATCAAGTGCAAATAGCAACAGCAATACACAACCATGACCGAATACTTAAGATGGAAGGATGAAATGTGCAGAAGCACAGCTGTAGCATGATACCATTACATGCTTTAGAGCATACACCATAGTAAACAATGTTATTTTTTTAATCAAAGAATCACAGAATGGAAGGGGTTGGAAGTGACCTCTGGAGATTATCTTGTCCAACTCCCCTGCTTGAGCAGGCACACCCAGAGCAGGGGACACAAGAGCACATCCAGGAGGGGTTTGAATGTCTCCGGGGAAGGGACTCCACAACCTCCCTGGGCAGCCTGTTCCACTGCTCTGGCACCCTCACAGGAAAGAAGTTTTTCCTCCTGTTTAAGTGGAACTTCCTGTGTTTCCGCTTGTGCCCATTACCCCTTGCCTTGTTATTGGACACCACTGAAAAAGGTCCAGCCCCATCCTCTTGACATATTCCCTTTAGATATTTATAGGTATTGATGAAATCCACCCTCAGTCTTCTCTTCTCCAGGCTGAACTAACCCAAGTATCTCAGACTTTCCTCATAAGGGAGGTGCTCCAGCCCCCTGATCATCTTGGTAGCTCTCCACTGGAATTGCTCAAGCAGTTCCCTGTCCTTCTTAAACTGGGGAGTCCAAAACTGGACACAGTACTCCAAACGTGGCCTCACTAGGGCAGAGTAGAGGGGAAGGATAAGTTCCCTTGACCTGCTGGCCACACTCCTTTTAATGCAGTCCAGGATACCGTTGGCCTTCTTGGCCACAAGGGCACATTGCTGGCTCATGGTCAGCTTGTTGTCCACCAGGATTCCCAGGTCCTTCTCAACGGATCTGCTTTCCAGTAGTTCAGCCCCCAGCCTGTACAGGTGCATGGTGTTGTTCCTCCCCAGGTGCAGGACCTTGCATTTGCTCTTGCTGAATTTCATGAGGTTCCCCTCAGCCCAGCTCTCCAGCCTGTCCAGGTCTCGTTGGATGGCAGCACAGCCTTCTGGTGTATCAGCCACTCCTCCCAGCTTGGTGTCATCAGTGAACTTGCTGAGGTTACACTCAACCCTATCATGCAGGTCATTGATGAATATGTTGAACAGGACTGGACCCAGCACAGACCTCTGGGGAACACCACTAGTGACAGGCCTCCATCCAGACTCTGCTCCATTGATCACAACCCTCTGAGCTCTGTTGTTGAGCCAGTTCTCAGTCCACCTCACTGTCCACTCATCCAACCCATACTTCCTTATTTTGTCTATGAGGATGTTATGGGAGACAGTGCCGATTGCCTTACTGAAGTCAAGATAGACAACATCCGCTGCTCTCCCTTCATCGACCCAGCCAGTCACGCCATCGTAGAAGGCTATCAGGTTGGTCAAGCATGATCTTCCCTTGGTGAATCTATGTTGACTGTTTCTGATAAACTTCTTTTCCTCTACATGCCTGGAGATGACCTCCAGGATGAACTGCTCCATCACCTTTCCAGGGATGGAGGTGAGACTGACTGGCCTATAGCTTCCCAGGCCCTCCTCCTTCTTGCCCTTTTTGAAGACTGGAGTGACATTTGCTGTCTTACAGTCCTTGGGCACCTCTCCTGTCCTCCACAGCCTTTCAAAGATAATGGAGAGTGGTTCAGCAAGAACATCTGCCATCTCCCTCAGCACTCGCAGGTGCATCCCATCGGGGCCCATGGATTTGCAGGGATCCAGTTTGCCCAAGTGATCTCTAACCCAATCCTTCTCAACTGATGGTAAGTCTTCCTTTCTCCAGATTTTTTCTCTCACATCTGGGGACTGAGATGCCTGAGGGCCAGCCTTAGCAGTAAAGGCTGAAGCAAAGAAGGCATTCAGTAACTCCGCTTTCTCTGCATCCGCTTCACCAGGGTCCCTTCCTTGTTTAGCAGTGGGCTCACTGTATCCCCAGTCTTCCTTTTACTGCTGATGTATTTGAAGAGGCCCTTCTTGTTATCCTTGACATCTTTTGCCAGATTTAGTTCCATGTGGGCTTGGCCTTCCTCATCGCATCTCTGCACACCCTGACAACATTCCTATATTCCTTCCACGTGGCCAGTCCCTTTTTCCACATACTGTGAACCTCCCTCTTCCATTTCAGTTTCTCTAGAAGCTCTTTGCTCATCCATGCAGGTCTCTTGGCTCCTCTGCCCGACTTCTTCCTCCTGGGGATGCTCCAATCTTGAGCTTGGAGGAAGTGGTCCTTGAACATTGACCATTTTCTTGGACCCCCTGCCTTCTAGAGCCTGAGCCCCTGGGATTCCTCTACCACTAGGCAGAGTTCAATGCATGCCAGTTGCTCCTTCACATAAAGAGCAACTCCTCCACCTCACCTCACTGGCCTGTCTTTCCTGAAAAGCCTGTAGCCATCCATGACCACATTCCAATCATGTGAGCTATCCCACCATGTCTCTGTGACTGCAATGAGATCACGGCCTTGTGACCACACACAGATCTCTAATTCCTCCTGTAGTGAGTGAAGATATAGAAAATATAATTTTCAGAGTTGTGGTATAGTTTTTCTCAATACTAATAAATAGAACATGAAAAGATTGTATGAGTAATAATTTCAAAAAGGACATTTCTGTGATTCTGTAGAGGTGGGATTTATTTAAAATCCATTCCTTGCCTGAAGAATTGGCTTCCAAAGGATCATGTTTAATTTTTAATGAGTGATTTCCGGTCTTATGTTTACAGGACAACTTTAGAAATGTAAAGGAAATGTAATCTGTTACAGTTTCAATAAATCCCAATAACAGTGTCGAATAGGATAGCTACAAGGCAGCAAATCCTATATAAATTGAACAACATGTCTGAAAGATTTCAGCCTTTCCAGTTCAATCACCTTTGGTTTTTGTCTTCTTTACATTATTTTGTTTGATTGTTAATCTTGAATAATCTGATTGTTGCATAATTTTTTATGGCTTCACTTTCTACCTTTCTCTGTTTTTTTTTGTCACAAGTTTATAAAAGTAAGTGCTATAACTGGCTTTGTCTGAAAAATAAAAGACTAGAATATTCAGTCTGTGCCTACTACCAGATATTGATTACTTCTATTTCCTAAGAGGAAAACAGATCAGTTCTGTAAAACCTTTCAAAGCACTACAAAAATGTTCAGCAATTTTTTTTAAAGATGCTATCACCTCATTGTGATTTCTTTACATCACCCAACTTAGCTTCCCCGGAGCCCTATTGTCTTCAGTGAAAGGGGAAAGTGAAAGGACTAAAGGCTATGCTTACACTGACATTGTGCCACCCCTGACGGTTGTTTCTGGCCATTGGGCCAGGTGATGGAGCTTGACTAGACAAGAGGATAGTGCTGTCCATTGCTCCAGGGCTGCTCTCAGAGGGAAATCCACTTCAGAAGGGAGCCACAGGTATCAATCACACCATCTGCAGTAAGGAAAATTACAGCAAAACAGAGACCAGGAGTGAAACAAGGAGTAATTCAAAGTAGGATTATAACCTTGTATAAGCCTGTACAAGGCTTCTATTCTGAATTGTCTCTAGGTAGGACCTCATCTCTTTTCACTAACCCCAGAAGGAATCTAGAGAAAAGAAGCAAGTTCTGCATCTAAATACACATGACATATAGACATATCTGAGGTATTTTCTATGTCCACTCCCAATCACTGTTGGGAGAAGGGAAAAGAAAGTAGTGTTCAGCCTGCACTGGCACGGTGGCCTGCAAGAGCATCATTGCTTCAATTAAAGCAATTCTAAGAAAAAGGAAAAGAAACTGAGGAAAGCTGTTGTACTGTTTCAGGCTGTCTAGGTACACAGACAAAATGGATAATTTCCCCCCCCCTTTTTTTTTTTTATACTTGAGACCAATTCCAGGACTTTGTAATCCAAACATTGTGCAACTTAATAGAAAGAAGCATCTGTCTTCCAACCCCCTAGTACAAATACCACCAGTCTCATCTTTCTAAACTCTTTGCAGTTACCAGTGTATAAACACATACTGCACTACTCATTCATTAGCTCTTCAGCATCTTATGTACGTCCATTTTAATAATAAGATAATTTCACTGTGTGATTGTATTGGATTTTTTAAACCTAACTCCTTGCAATATTCGCAGTCATGAGAGGAACTAAAGTTACTATGGATTTCTATATTTTTTTTCTCTTATATACTTTTTTCCACCTGAGAAGGATTATATTCTTACCAGAGTGAAAAGAAGATAACAGTTAACATAAGCGGTTTATATTCCAGCACAACCAGTGATTTAGGGCAATAGTATGAGACAGTGTATGGGGCCAGACTGACAGGTGCAACCAATGTGAGCAATATTATTCAAGAAGCTCATGAATAAGTAACATTTACAATAGGAGCAAGGCCTTCCTAGAACAGTTTTGGAATGTATTCCATAAATTCACTATTAGCAAGATACAATAATTTTTTCTTATGTTGTTTATTAGGCAAGAGTAATGCAATATTCATCCTGCAAAGCGTGAACAGCTCTCAATACACAGACAGGGTTCAATTCTAGCAGAAAGTAAATATACTCTCAGTTACCTAGTTTGTACTTGTTAGGATTCCCTTAAATGCATTTTGTTGTAAATTTAAATTCTTTTTATTAAAAAAGTTACAGATTTGTAGCTGTGATCTCAATAAGAGTTCTATATACTCATCTGAAATTCAATTTATTGTTATTTTTTGTTTCCTTTCCTTTTTTCCCTCCTCCTTTTCCTGTCCTGTCCTACTTTCTCAGATCTTTCTCCAGCTCTTCCTCTTCCACCTTCTTTTTCAGCTTGATTGCTTAGGGGACCAAAGATTTTGTGACTATGCTGTTTGACCACCCACCTGTGGGCCAGCCTCTCATAACCTTAGAACATAGTCTAATTTCAATCATATTTGACAGAGGCATAGAAATCTCAGAGTTCCTGATCTCTTATTATTTTCATGAGCCCTTGTGACTGTTCAGAGAGGAGGCACAACACACCATTCTCCTATTGAGCAATGTTAAAAGGTGAATTACTTCAACAACTATCTACTTGGCTGGCCAACCAGGAAAGGCTACAACTTCAAGACAATTAGATGTTCAAGGAAAAAATTGGTACATGCTGCCTCTTGCTTACATAGTATTCAGGTAAAATAGGAGAGAAATGAGAAAATTGGTATGGTCTAGGGTACTCGCAGACAAAACCAGATATATTGTGGATAAAGGTCTGCAACATGGGAGCCCTGAGGAATTAAAATGATGAGCTGTTGGAGTAACACAGAAGAAAATTAAGGAAATGGGTCTGGGGTGTTATGAGGGGTACTGAGCAGAGCTATGTCTGCCTGAATAAAGTGACACAAGGGATAAAGGGTATTAAGCTCATAATTCCACTGTTAGTTGGTTTGCTTTTACTTCTTTTCCTAACAAACTGTGGCCTGACCCAGAGTACGTTTTTCTGTCATGTCATAACATTTTAGTAAGTCGTTTCAGTGATTATTCTGTCTATTCTTTCTCTTCTCAAAAATATCTTCTGTCTTCCTCAGTCTGATCTCTTTTTCAGGCTCTCAGAATCACTTTTCATATCAGAGTTGTGTGACTGATGTTTTCACTTGGGGAAATACATGGGTGTTGGATGTTGAGGAGTATGAATTAGATTTAAAATTAACTTATTCAAATTTCGGAGCAAAATAAAAAGAACTAAAGTCAGTTCAATTAAGTTTTTGTTAAATGTATGAGGTTTTTTTTTAATGAATCTATTTGCTGATTTTAACTGGGATAAACTGTTCTAAAAATGTACTCAGATTCTTTCTTTAATTGTCCACCTTAGTACAAACACACAGAACAGTCATCCCATTCCCATACACTGTGTGTTTGTCAACTATTGCTACAATTCGTATGCTGGTTTGTCCTGACCTTCACATGACAGACAGTTAATAACTTGCATTACCATTTCACCAGTACAGTCAGACTCTGCACAGGATCATCTCATGGGACCTGATCTGTTCCTCAGGACATGCTCCCACCTTTGTTCAGATTCTTGGACACCACTCAGATTAGTAGGTCCCAGACTCCTTTTTCTTATACCCACAGAAAAAAAGCTATAATATTGGATAAATGGTGAATGTGTCAAATGGAAAGTTAGAGGCTAGAATAGTGTTTGTCCTGCCTGTGTTGAAAAAGCAATACCCCCAAGAACATGGTCTCACTGATGATTTCCCTGGGGTACCATGGTTCCACACGGTCCCTAAACAAGGCTGTGACATGTCTGCAGTCTAGCCCCCCACACTGGTATGTTGCACCTGTCCTTCAGAGGGACTTCCTCCAGAAAAAGAGCAGATTGAACCTCTTTGTGCATGTACAAAACTGTATTTATGTCAGTGTGTTTATTACTACATTAAGCCCACATGCTTAAAAACACATCAACCCCAGAGAAAAACAAACATACCAATCAGTATCTACCCCCTAAGGCATGCATTTATGCACCAGAGGGAGAAACGTTAATGGACAATCAGAAAATCCCCTAAGGCAAAGGAAGTATGCTGAATGATCTCTCCTCTTAGAAGGACTGCTGTGACAGTGGTCTTTGAAGACCAGAATCAGAGAGCCAAAGAGGAAAGGCAGACACTGCCTTGCAGGAATTCTTCCCTCTCCAATTTTTGGTTGCTTAAACCCATGCTTCAAGGAACCTGCCGGACTTTGTTGTGTGCTTCCTCTCTATAAATGTTATTCTAGCTGGGCTTCCAGAGTAGTGAACAGTCTGGGCTTGCTAGCTCTAAACAAAGATCTTGATACCTGCTTGAACTATAAAAGACCCGGCACGCCTCCTCATAAAAGCCTCACTGTAGCATGCAGCTATGGAACTGTGGGTCAGAAGCTTGTCACATTAGTGCTGGTGGGCAGTAAGGACCAGCCCACTCTGAGCCTTGCTCTTCTAAAAGAAGGGAGAAGAAAGCAAGTTCACCCAAGGTTTATCTTACCTTTCACTTGGAAGCATCAGTGTGTTAATGTAAGATGTTGTTGATCTTCTAGTAGGAAATGTCTGGTCACATTTTAATCGTACCAAAAGGTTGTGGGGTTTTTCTTCTTGTCGTTTACTTGGATTTTTTCGGTTTGGGTTTTTTTTTTTTTAATATTCCCATATTTATCTGCTGTTGGTAAGAATAGCACGGTTTAGTTCTTCCAGAAGGCTATTACAGTGTTCTAATTTAATTTCAATTATCAGCACAACTCCACCCTCCTTAAATTTCATCATAATGCTAACAATAGTGTTACGTCCCCTCACACTCT
This sequence comes from Phalacrocorax aristotelis, assembly GCF_949628215.1. Classification (NCBI taxonomy): domain Eukaryota; kingdom Metazoa; phylum Chordata; class Aves; order Suliformes; family Phalacrocoracidae; genus Phalacrocorax; species Phalacrocorax aristotelis. The sequence goes on from NC_134276.1 coordinate 200,437,539, forward strand.
CCTTTTCCCTCCTCTTAACTGCTCTTAGTGGCTTTCCTTTCTGCCCTTGACTTTTCATTTTCTCACTCTAGCTGACCCTTTGTTCTTAGAAGTCCCTGCAGCTCACTCACAAGAGCGTTCTCTTTCCTCCTTCACAGTCTAACTGCCACAGGCTAAATTTTCAGAAAAAGCAGGATACAGAGAAGACAACATATACTGAAAGTTAAGTCTTATTTCAGTTTTTGTTTTAAAAATATTTATGTTCATTTATTTATTTATTATTGCAGCAAAGAATAAGCAGATTAAAGTGATTGGGAAAACATGCCCTGAGACACAAACATTCATGTTTTTCATGTATGTCTAGCTCCTTGCTTCTTATCCTGACTTTATGCTCTGATCTTATGATAAAACTACACTACTGTGACACTGGCAATGCTCAGCAATGAACTTGTACCTCTTAAAGAGCAGTGATACAGATTGCTGTTTTTCCCTGGCACATGTCCACTCTCTGGGCAGGCATTAGCTTGCTGTGCTTGGATCCAGCCACTCAATTCCATACGGTCCCGAAATCTCATGTTGTGAGAAGCGATGGTCACTGTTCACAGCACTGTTACTTCCAGGGACACACTTTCAGGCTGGCTGTCACAATTCTTCCAAGGATCTAGTATTAACAAGTGTTCTGCATGGAGACTGGTCTATGGGAGTTCTGCTTTCATAGTTAGAGGTAATGTGGGAACATGGCAGGACAGCAAGAAGTACACATATTTCTTAAGCATGCATAGACTTCAGGAAAAAAACACCTGAGAAATCTGTGATAAACAAAATCCAGCTCTGAATAGATTTCTGCTTGTCTCATGACACTCTTTCTTATGATTCTCAGCTGCAAGTGGTATAATCTACCATAGCACCTCTTTTCAGACTGGTCTGATTATTCATGGCTGTGAAATCACTGCCGGCCAGAAAAATAGTCTCCTTTCACATTTCTTTGACTTACTCTGATCAGGTTTGGTTAGGGGGGTTCGTCCCAGAAGCAACTTCAGTCTAGCCTACTAGCTTCTGTAAAGATGATCCTTTAAAATTAATGTCTTAGCAGACAGTCTTTGTTTTCATTGCATGTGAGTTCTCAGCCCTAAGGATCATTGATGCCTCTGTCATTGTGAGTTCTATCCCAAAGTCCAGAAAATGATATTCAGAAAAATAAACTCTGTCAGGTTTTGCTAAGAAAGTGGATAGTTTTCTCTTGGACTTGCATCCTGAGCTGGTTTATCCCATAAGACAACTGAAAGGGAGAGAAAGGGTAGGAGTAAACAGTTAAGAGAGGGAGAAGATGAGGACTACTTAAGCTGTTGTACCACCAAGAAAAATATTTGTGAAATCATGGCCTTAAACACCTTATCATCCATCATAGTGGAGCTTACAATACAAGTGAATGTTGCAATGAAAAAGATTTTTGCCAAACAAAGTGGAATTCGCAGGTCCATACAGAACTTAATTTCTTAGTGTCTCACACTTGTTATTTGTTCTTTAAAACGTAATAGCGCCTACAAGGTCACTTTAATACTTACTGTTTCAATGCACTATAAAAAAATGTATCCCTTTAACTCCAAGAACTAGTTTATGATAGAGAACAGTGGACATCCTGGAAACAATTATTTTAGTGAGACAAATGTAAAAGGCAGCTGTCAAAGGACAGTATTTGTAACCATTTTCAAGAATTTGATGGCTATCAGCACAGGTGAATTCCTTAATGCTTTGGTCAGGCAATAAAAACTGCATCCTCACTTTTTATTCATTCACCAGCAGCAGATCTCAGTTCACAGCTAAAAAAAATATTAGTAACTACAGTGCAGCTAGTAACATATATTAATGAAATGGATGTGCCATTTATTTTTCAGTGTAGTGATAAAAAAGTATTCATACAGTCTTTGATCTTGAAAATGGTGGTTTAAAATTTAAGACTCAAAATTACAAGTCAAAGTATTTTCATGGAGAGACACCAAATTTAATCACTTGATTATAGTAAATCATATAATCATAATAACACTTTAATAGCATTTTTCATCAAATTATCTCATAGCGCTTTAAAACTGTTAATTAATTAGTGTGCCTTTGCAATATCCATGATGTAAGTTTTATACCCATTTTAAGCAAACATAAGTGAAATAATTGCGCACTTCAAATAGAAGGGTCAAGGTTTTTATTTTCCAAAAACAAAAAAGAAAAAGTTGCATTAGCTACTTATAGGAATTATATAGTTCAAAATATGTTCTAGCCCCAAGAGTGCTGTGTATCCTTATTTTTTATTATAACTGTGGTTTCCTGGCCTTTTCTAGGTAGTCTTCTACAGCCCTGGAATACAACCTTTGTGTATTTGCCCTCTACAAAATGTGTCAGTAGACTCTTAAATAGGCAATCTTAAAAAAACTTAGTCTTGGAGATTTGAATTTTTCTTGTTGCTTCCATAGCTCAAAGCTAGGAACTTGCAAACATGCAATAAAAACACTGGAAAGCAAAACAAACCTGACATAAAAGAGAAAAATGAAGATGTGCTAGAAAACAGATGGTTATGTGAACAACTAAAATAATTCTATATAAGAAAAACAAATGAAACTGGGGGAATTGAAGAGAAGGTCCAAGATATGAATGATGCAGACAAAGAAGTCATACCTTGAAATAATTTTGGAAATGGTAAATGAATTTTAAATCTTACTGGTTTTCATATTTTTCTTCCTAAAATGTCTTTAAATGATGCAAGCAAGCAGATCCATTTCAAAGCATCTTTATGATTCATTATTAAATACATTACCTCTGTTGCATACAGAAGCCTGGTGATGGAGTATGAATACTCGGTGGTAGTCATGACATTAGAAATCCTTCTCACCCTTGCCCACACGTGATTTCAGGATACCAAGTATGATGCCTCAGATGGAGACTAGATGAACCAATTAACTTGGATACAATAAAGACAGAAATAAAAGAAATGCTTCTTTAACACAAAGTATAACTGAACTCTGCAAGACACGGTCCCATACTTTAGAGAGAGAGAAAAAATAGAGATAGAATCAAAAAGAAGTAGAAAAATTCATGAAGTCTGGATCACTATTGAGTGTAAAGAGTAATTGTTTGGTTGTGCCTTCTTGCTCTATAAATCCCCTTCTAAATTGACAGCAGCAGGAGATTGGAATTCTTTTTTTATACTCCTTCAAAGTTCTGTACAGAAAGTAAATTTTCTTATATTTTCCAAATAAATTACAAAAAGAGAATTATGCACCACAGAATGGAGTACCTAAAAACATCATAAGGCCCAGCACTGGAAAATCATGGATATCTACATTCTGTAATGAGATGTACTTTTCACTTATACACTCTCTGTATGTTCCATCTCATCTACCATTTTTCTGGCCACATGGCTTGCCCTCCTGGCTGCATGCCCTCCTTGCCCTGATTCAAAAGGAGGGTTTCATATTCTGAGCATACCCTTAGCACACCTGGTGCTTACAGCGACCTTCCTGGGAGACACATTTAAATAAAACATCATTAGGAGGGGACAGAAACTATGGAAGTTGGTTTAGGGGCAAGGGATCTAAATAACAAACCATTAGACAAAAGGTGGTCATTATTACTACCGACACCGTTGTCTGAAGGATTTGAACTGCTGTTTACCTAAAGGAGGACCTCAATAAGCATCATGCAGCAGACCAGTGAATGGCTGTGTCCCCAATGTGAGCATCTGTAAACACATAGTTAATAAATTTAGTTGGCCCATAGGCCACCCAGGATATGCAGGGACGTGCCTGAATTACAAAGTCTGCACAGGGGCTCTGTTCTAGCAATACACAATACTTCAGACATAATTTAATCACTCCCTGGGACTTAGCCGTGTTTTTGGGTGCTTAAACACAAATATGCTTATGGTTACAGGAATGACTGCAACCTCTAGAGACGTGCATATGTGCTATAATGAGGATATAAAAATCTAATTTGTCTCTTTCTGAGGTATCTACTTTTTGCATCCACCTCTGTTCTCCAAAAGAAAGCAGTATTATATATTTGAGACTGAAGTTAAAAAAAATATCGGATATGTTAATCCTAAATTCCCACCTGTTCGTATATTTAATTTTCTTTCAATACCACCAAATACATAGAGGACTTGGAAGGTAAAAAAGTGGGTTGATTTCTGGGTATTTAACAGCTCATCAAGGGTAATACAAACAAAAATGCTTCATAAAGCCTCGTCGCATATATAGATGTCTCAAATCCCAAGAAATTTGTGTCTCCTCAAAGAGCATTGCAGTGCATTTTTGCAAGATAACAACAATTTGGTTAGCGTGAGTGTCTGCATCACAGACTCCAGAAATAGCCCAACATGCTTATTTGTTCATTTACTGAGAACTCCTGTTGCATTACTGAAGTGGTTGGCCTCAGGTGATACTGAGAGTCAGAAATCAATATGTGTTTTCAGTTATAGTAAAATTTGCAGAAAACTTTCAAATTAACATTTTATCAGACTTCTATAATAAGAACTTTTGCTACTCACATTCATGAAGGTATGTTTCAGTCCTGATATTTAAAAAAATCTGTATTTTTTTAATAAGGTGTTTGAATGCTCTGTGACGCAACCCAGAATATGGTTAGATGTGAGCAGTGCTGAAGGTATCTCTACCCCAGCAAATCCTCCTCCAATCATATCACAGAGGCTTGCTCTGCACTGCTCCATATGCGTAGTCCAAATTTCCCTATGAATAATATGCAAAATTTCCTCCTGTCTCTCTACACCTTTAAAGGCAACTAGACACTAAACAAAACCAGCTGTGTTTTGATAATTTTCTTCTTCTCACTTTTTTTTAGACTGCTAGGTGATGGCCTGAAAAGTAAAGCAATCTTCTTGCTCTGCTGCTTCCACCGTCACACAATTTATTTTGCTGCTAGTATTGTATTTCGAAGAGAAGTATTTTTAATGCTTCATTACTAAGTTTCCAACATTAAAAGATAAGATTCCAAATTCTGATGTTTCTGAAGCACTCTAAACACTCCATTTGGAAAATACTTGGCTCAGCTCCTGTACACCTTTGTTTAGAGCTTTGTCAAATGTCTCTGGAAAAAAAAATTACATTCCAAAATTTTCTCTGAGGACAACTAAAAGAATACTTCCTGGGTATTATAAAAGAACTGTCCAGGTTTCCTAGACAAGAACTGAAATGCAGTCTTGGTTAAAGGGTCCAGCAGAGCTGAAATGTTGACCAAGTCTCCTCAGGATCAACTTATTAGTTAATATTGGAAACACAGTCTTATTTTCTCTTCTGCAATAGCCATTAGGGATGTATTACTCAAACTGTATTTTTCTTTTCCTTTCAGAAGAACAGGTGAACCACAATCTTTTGAATTAAGCATAACATTAGCAAGGCAACACTTATATCTTAATGAGAGAGGCAGGCAGCTCAGGCAAGTAATGGTGCTAACTGTGCTGCCACTTCATAAAAACCCCTCACCCTCATAAAATAAGGGGAAACCAGGACTGTATAAGAGTTAAAAACAAAGGAAAGGGTTTACAGGCTAGAAAAAGTCTGAATGTGATCAATCTGTTTCAACATGCTGGAGACTCTGACTGCATTTTGAAGGATGAAATTAGCTGATAAATGACAAAAAAGATTAGTCTGAAATATTTACTATCTGTGGTGCTAACAGTCATTCCATCTATATTAATTGGCACAGCCTCTTCTGTGCCAGATGGTCTATTGCAGAGAGTGAACATTACCCTCGTGGATTTATCCAAATTATGTATTTGAGGTTTGGATGAAAGCATTTTACTTTTTTACTACTTGAGCACTGAGAATTATGTTTGTCCTCTTAATGCTATTACTGCATACAGGTAATGATATGTCGTCAAAAATATGCATATAGAGGTCTTGCTGGATTATAAGCAGAGACAGATGTGATGGATTTTTTTGAAAATAGATCTAAAATCTGATGTCCTATTAATTCCAGTGTTTACCTCAACTTTCAAAAATAAATTCTGATGACCTGTTGTGAAGACAGTAAACTGATTACTAGAGTGAAGGTCACTGGTAAACGTAATAGTTTACCATCTCCCCCAGATCAGGTATTTTGGGGAAGACCCTGTCTAAAATACTGCCATAAGCATATTGTGTTTTGGCCTAATGCCAGTACAGGCATTATAAGTTCCCCTCCACTACACACTGACTGCCTGAAGGTAAGCTGCTCCAGGGCTGACCTCGTCCCCCAAGCATAGTGATACGGCAGCTCGGTTCAGACCCCTGACTGACTCCAGCTTCATCATACTGTGTCACTCATATCAAAAGCAAGTGCCCTTGGAGGAAGGTGGAAAGGAAGGGACTCTGTAATTCAACAAGAACATGGTAGGGAAGAATGCTGGATCGATTGCCACAAGGGTGTTTGCTACTCCAAGGGCCAAGACACCCCCAAAAGTCTGGGGTTTTGGTCACTTATCTGATAGCAGCCATATGGGAGTTGATAGTTTGCTAACTTTTTAATGGTATCATTAAAAAAAAGTGCCAGTTTACATGCTATTATATAGCTAAAATCTTCCAACACAGACTTTTTATTAATCACAACATAAGAACAGGCACAGAATGTGTGAGATAAGGAGATGAAGGGCTGGAAGCTCTGTGCAGCTTAAAGAATGTGATAATAGGTGGGATCATCTGTTCTATGTACATACATGCACTCAAAGCACATACTAGGGAGTATAAAAAAAGGTAGTCGTGTTGGATGTAAAGAAATGAGAAACTAAAAAGAGGGAAGGACGTGGATGGGAAACAAGGCAGAGAGCAGGATGCCTCCTGCCAAAGGAACTTCAGTGAACACAAACAAGAAGGTAAGTACAAAATGAAAGCAAAGTAGGTGCTGTTTGTACAAGCAGAGTAAAAGAAACATAACAGAAAAAAAAGGAAAAGAGAGTGGGAAGAGATGATATGGGCATACATAGAATGGGAAAGGGAAGGAAGATTTAAAGCTGAAGGGGAAATAAATAAAGAAATGGCGAAGATGTTTGTACTTGGTGCTTCCTTTTGCTCAAAAAAATTTTGTCTCTGGTTTAGGAAAAAATAATGCTAGAAGGCCAAAATCATCAGACAAGTCGTCTAGCAAGAATTGTCCTTTGGAAAGAATATCAAATCCTGGCAATTAGACCTTGACCAGAGCCCTCTCTTCAGCAGGCAAACAGACTGTGGAGACATCCAGTATTCTTCAGTCTGTTTTTATCTAAAATAAATCAGTTACATTTTGGAGACACTAACAAAGCTTACAGAAAAAGATTTTCACTGTTATTCCTACAGACAGCTCTGTGATTACAATTCCAGTGGGGGTTAAGCTCATTGTGAATATTTAAATAAAAGAGTCATTGAATAGTTACAACTTGCTGCTTTCTACCCTGGCTTAGGTTTAGCTCAGAACATTCATCTGCTGCAATAAGTGACTTAGGGTGGAAGGAGGTCAGCAAAGGCAAGAAATGTGAATGAACATTAACTGCCTGCTAAACAAAGTGATGATTCATGAATAAAAAACAGGCATGATTTTAAAGGTCACTAGACCCAGTTAAACTGCATGTCTAACTCTTGTGTATCTGGCACACACAATATGCAGAACTGCCATAGGGCAATTACTCGGGTATTCATCAGCATGAATAATTCTGGTCTCGCTTAGCACATAGCCATACTAAATTACATAAAGAAAATGAGGTATAGTCTCAGATCCATAGTCAGTGGTTTTATTACGCAACTTCCATCTCTTACAGAAATTTTGGCACTCTCTATACCTTTTAACCCTCTTAGGAGATATGAACTATTTCTAGAACCAAGCTCTGAAAAAATTCACCTTTGCAGCCTGGGGCTTAAGGAAGTCTCTCTTTCCTGGCAAAAGCATAGGTTTGTAATTTCACAGAATGCACTCATAGGTCACTTTTGGATGGCTTTCAGCCTGGTGCATTAAGATGATTTTAGCATTTTATTCAGTAATACTTTGTTATTTTAACTGAGATATTAATTTCCTTTTTTTTTTCTTTATTGCTGCTTTTATCTGTGGCATTTGGAATGTCAAGACAGATCACCTTAAGAAAAATAAAAGGCATTATTATATTCTGTCTCTCTCCAGCTTTTGTGCTTTCAACACATAATAAATATTCAGATGTGTTTGCTGTCGTTAGCTAGAATGGGAAGACTGTCACTGAGAAAAGGAAGACCTATTTAATAAGAGCAGGGCCAAGCTACCTTTAATATTATGGAGTTAAGCAACCCGATATTTCATCAAGATCTTTAACAGAAGCCTGACAACCTGGGGTAAGGGTGTTTTTGTGTTTGTTCTACTGGGATCCTTCCTTATGGTTCTTCCCAGAACTCTTGAGCACAAATTCCACATGACATTCATCCTTTCATGGACTGTAGAATATTACCTGTTAATAGGCCACACACACCTCCTGGAAACCATCCTTTGGTTTTGGATATCTAAAATGGATGGGGGGCAGCCAAGATCACATCCAAGATGGGATGGTTATTTGCACACTACTCCACTTCTCATCTGCTGACAAGATTACAATCCTGCTTCTTCATTAAATAAAGAAAGATAAACCACTCTTAGAGTGAGCTCAGAAAAAGTACTGGATGACTTTCAAACCACTATGGCCTAAATTACTTGCTTTAGTTTTGTTCCTTTGTTTGGGAATGCAATGTGGGCCACAGGCATCCCAGAACCTAGCATTAGTATGCAGGTTTATTAGATGAGTAATTTTCTCTTTCACTAGCCCCATCTGTAAAATGCAGATTTTGGTCATAGTAACTGCTCCTTGAAAAAATACCTTAAAGTGGTTTGCAAAGAAAATTGCATATCAGTCTGTGTTAGGGATTTGTATAGCTCAAAAATGATGCATACACATTCCAGGTCAAACACTGAGTGGTACTGGTTTTGTTAAACTTAACAGTTATCTTTAAATGTTATTTATTTTATTTCCGCCCTTAATCCATGTATATGAAATATTTTATTTTGCAAATCAATTACAATTTAAAGAAATTAAATATTTTAAAATGTTAATATAGTTTCTTAGTAACTCAATACTATTGAATTATCATCCTTGAAAAATCTTTAATGCTTTTAATGCTTCATAATCAATGCTCTATTGCCTTTCTTCTTCATTAACAAAAGATGATTTTTTTTTTTTTTTTTTTTGTCTTCTGATTACCACTACTAGTTCAGGAAAGAAAGATAGTCAAATTAATGGATATATCTTTATTGTCCATACAGCTTAATTCAGCATCCAGGTCACACTCAAAAGCAAGGCTGTAAATTGAAATAGCAAGGTCTAAATGCAGTACATATTTTTGTCCATGATTTCACTGATCTAAAAATCAAGCAAACTGTATATTTATAGAAACAAAACAAAATAAAACTTATTTTTCCCACCCTGATTCTTTTATCTTTTCTTCCCCTCTTCACCTGGCAAAATTCCTTCAGGATACAAGATATTCTACTGCATATATTTATCTCCCTGGAGAGACACTCAAAAAAAACCCCGAAAAAAACCACATGTGACAGATGTTAGTCACAATGCCTAATGTACTACTGGAACACATTCAGAAACTATGGTGATGAGCATGATATAAATAATCTATATAGAAGAAAATCCTGAAACCTGTCCTCTGAGAAAATGTTCATTAATTTCTATTAGACTTTTACCTGGGTAGTGATTAACATAGGCTGATTTCAGATTGTAGATATTTTCAGTCTATTTTTAAATAAGCATAATACCATCATTATATTATTCCTAAACTTTGTTCCCAAAAGCTTTCTAGGTATTTTGTTTTTAAAAAGTGAATATATTAAGCAAAATGTACATGATAAATGGCAGTATCACAGGTAATAAAAGCCCTGGAAGTGATATTAGCCAACAGCTAAATTAATGGGCAAAACATTTATTATCAATTCATACTACCTGGTGGCCATAATGTGGTCAGCGCAGTTGAATGGCTGTACTAGGTCAGACCCAAAGGGTCATCCAGGCCTTCCAGAGGATCATGTCTCTGCTCAGTCTGGAGATACAGTGGAAGACATAGTGAGTAAAAAAAATTTCTGCTCTCTCTCCACTCCTGAGTTTATGGACCCGTTTTGCTTTCCTTCTAGTTTGTCTATTGTCTAGATAGAAGTCTTAGCTCACTCTATATGCCTCAGTTTTGTCCCATTTGGAAAAAAATCCACATCTTCCACAATTTTTGTTGTTTTAGTTATTCTGCTAATAATTTCCAATTCTACTGTATCCTTTTTTGACATGGGAAGACAATGGGACCAGGGGCCAGAGTTGCATAGTTTTAAAGGTGATTCATGATTTATTCAACTGAGCATTATCTTTTTCTCTGTTTTGTTATATTTTTTCCTAACAGTTACTAACACTTTATTTGCTTTTTTTGTCTGCTGTTGAGCATAGGACTGACATTTTCATGGAACTAACTCTCATTATCTCAAGATCTTTCTTCTGAGTGATAACACTTAGCTCAGAGCTCATAATTTTATAAGTGAATTTGTGGCTTTTTTTCCCTTGTGCATCACTTTACGTTTTTCTGCATCACATTTCATCTGCCATTTTATTTCCCAATCAGCCTCATAAGTTTCTGCAGCAATTCTTCACAGTCTGCATTTTTCCTATTCTGAATAATTTAGTATTAACAGGAAACTTTACCAGCTCCCTATAAAAAGTCTTTTCCATGATTTTCATTAAGACATTGAAAAGCACAAGTCCCGCCTCAGCCCCCTGTAAAATTCCATAATGACCCCTCTGCACGACAACAGTTAGAATTTTACTCCTTTTCTATGCTTCCTCTCTCTTAATCAGATACTTTTATCTATAGAAAGTTCCCTAGCTCTGAAATGAGCTGTGACTGCTCACTTTCTTGAAAAGGCTTGAGAGATGGCCATTGTCAAAAGTCTTTTGAAAATATAGACTATATCAACTAAATCATCCTTATTTTCATGTTTGATGACTTTGTCAAAAAAATGCCAAAACACCTACATCACAGAACTTCCCTCTACAGAAGGCATGCTGATCTTCTCAAGTAACTTGTATTTATCCAGGTAGCCACTAATTCTGCTATACATTTTGACTACTACTTAACCTAATATGGAAGTCAGTCTTAGAGAATCTAGCTACCCCAATCTCCCCAGAAAGCCTCTGATATACCATCTGCTGTGGCTACAGTGATGTGCTGAAAGATTTTAAAGAATGTGGAGGAAATTCTGGCTACATTTTAAAAGGAAGACTCCAGGCATTTTCCTGCCCAGGATGAAGCCTGAATATTTATAGATAGAAATGCAGTAACAGGAATAACTCACTGAATATTTAGATGAGTATGTAAATTACAAAAGATTATTGATATAATGACATGAAAGAAAGTGGCCATCATTACTTTATTTTGTGCTGTGCCCACATCCCATATGGTCTCCACTTACAGTACTTAATACACAAGCCAGAGCGCACCTATAGGATTTGTAAAGGTTTATAGATACCATGATTATGAAGGCCATGAGTCAGGTATCTGGACACTTTACTAAGATGAAATCATCTCTGGGGAGGTACTGGAGCAGGATTTCAAGACTGAGTGTGTGTAGTCTTAAACATATAAGCAACTGGGCAGAGCATTCACTCTGTTGTTGAAAATCATGTTAGGTGCATATGAGCTGTTTTAGCTCCTTCTCCAACATCCTTTGGTTTCAGAGCAGGAAGAAACAAACATCTCCATTCTGTCCCAGCATTTTACTCTCATTAAGATACTATGATCAGACCATGATAGACCACCTATTTCCACTTAGAAGGCACACCCTGAATGCTAGATTTCTTGGAAATCCTCGGAAACATCTGTTTTTCCGTTACTAGCAGGGAAAAGAGATGTGTGACACAGAAAGATCTCATTCATACATATTTTTCTTTTTGTAAGAATTCCTGTTGAGTGTGCTGACATCTTGTGGCTGGATATTTGAAATGTGCTGTGTGTATGTCAAGGTGAGGTAATTACTGCACAGCCTGCTGGGATCCTCAGCTCTTGGAGACTTCAGTCAAAGGCCCCATGTTGAGGAACATCTTGAATTTGACTACACAGCTTTGACTCTTTTTCTTCTTGGGATGAAATTCTTTTATCAGCTCAAACCTCATAACTTTGGGGGCAAAATGAGCATTCCCATGTGCAGTTATTTCCTTCAAGCCACATAGTCATTAAACCTCTGTGCCTGAGACACATGCCAGAGCTGTGAGTATGATAGTAATCGCAAGAATACTGGAATGTGTTTGCCAGGATGAACCGCTCTTCTTTGACTGAATCTTGGCTTTCTTTTGTGGCCAGGTGTTAGCAGAAGGAGGGAATGTTGCTCTGTTTTTAACACAATAAACAGGATGGAGGACTACACTCCTGTTCTTTGGGATTTTGTTTGCTCTCTCTTTCAGAAAAATAAATCCCCCGCAAACACTTCTTGTCTCATCCTTTCACAGAGTAGAGATGACTTCTGTCATTGATGTCTTCTGGCTATTCTTCGTCTTTGCACATTCCTCCTCTTTTGTGTCTGTAGTGCCCTTTCCACTCTCCCCATTTTTCCAAACCTGTCTTCTTTCTTGTTTTCTTTTTCTAAATTTTTTTTCACCCTTGTTCAAACTTTTTCAGCAGAGATTTTGTTGTGCCCTTCTGCAGCACAGCAGCTGATTCCACAACACATTCACACCAGATTTGATACCTTCATTCTGCTGTGAGTGAAAAGGTAAGGAGCAGAGCCTGTGTGCATAACCCAAGGAACCTAATAAAACTTCTCAGAGTTACTGTGAAGATCATTTCCATGCTGAAGGCCCAGCAGACAGGAAGATTGCAGGTGTCTACAACAAAGAAACTTGCAGCAGGTAATGCAGAATTGGCAGCTTTTTTTGTGGTTAATAAGATGCTTCTGAGGACAAGGGGAGAGGTTCTGTGGGTAGTTGCTGCCTCAGGCATAAGGACTGGCATCCACTGTGCTCAGTGTGAGAGTTAGACACAGTAAGGGAGGCTCTATGTATACAATCTGTCTCCCTCTGTTTATGTTCATGATTCATCTGTGCCTACATACTCTTATGAACAGTATGCTGCACTATGTTATTAAACATGAAACTGTGTACATTGCTTCTGGGATTTGTATATATGTCCATAAGAAGAAAAGAAGGATTTCAGTGAAATCCTGTCCATATGGCGGGTCAGCATGCATTAGTCTCCATTTTTCTGATGTGCCTGTTCTGAAGAACCATTCTGAGGATTTATCTAGCCAGCACTACAGGAAATTTCCAAGCAGAAGAGGGTATATACGCATATGTTTCATAAAGATTTGATGAAGTTTTCAAAAAGGTGGTATATCAGAAACTAGAAGAAAGGCAATATGATCAAAGTATGCTGTGGGTTCAGCATTTTCTCAGTACAACTGGAAAGCTTACAGATATCAACTCATAAAGGGTACTTATTTTGGATAACGGAAATGTAAGAGAATTTAGTGACCTGAGAATGTTAATCTTTTTAGGCAATAATGAATTATTATGACCAAAAAGAAGAAAAATCTTAATGCCTTCAGGAGATTTTTCCAACTCAGATCTAGTTACAATGTCAGAAGTTATTTGAGAAAATTAAGAGGACAAGTTGTTTGTGAGATCAACACAAAAATGAAGAAATGGGCTTGGAATAAATGTGCACATGCCAGCAAAATTGTTTTAACTGTTGAGAGACTCAACTTGGGTTCTTTCATTGCTCATTGATCATAGACATAAGAACAAGCCTGTCTAACAGGAAAATGCAGTCAAATGAGAGGCAAATAGAAAAGCCAGACCAGATCAGTTCCCTTGAATTGTTCTCTACAGTAAATACTAATTTTTTTCCTGGACTTTATGATTAAGGATGAATTTGAAAATAAAGTATTTATTTTCTTTTCTTTTATACGTATATGGATGTCAGGAGGTTTAATCTGCATCCCTGTATGATCACAAATAAATGCAATCCTCAATTCAGTGACTTTCCTAAGATCCATAAACAAACTACATTCCTTTAAAGATGTTTTAATAAGGTTCATGTAGCATTGAGGTCATGCTTAGACTTTACAGAAGGCTTTGGGCTGGGAAATCAACTGTATAAGCACAGAAACTATAGTTCCTAAAGTTCATTTGTAGGTTCATCTGCTTAACTTCTATATTAAAGCTGATATATTAAACCTGTTATCAGCTCTTTATAAACTTTATTATCAAATAAAGATATCTACTTCATTTGTAACTCACAAAGTGTAAAAAACCTGCATCTTTCCCTTTTCTTGCCAGTATTTCACTGAGTACTTTTAATTTTACTTCCTAAACTCTTTAAGCATTGTTCATTTGAATTAAAACACATAGCATTATATATTAATATTCATTTCAAGGATTTAAAACATATTTTTGAAGTCATCAATATAAAAAGAATAGCAGTTGAAAATTCCAGCACAACCTCCAGAGATTGATATAACTGTGAATAGTTACCCTGAGGCCATGTATGCTGGAGTGAAACTAGTCACAACAATCCAAGTTGTGTCACACCTGGTGAGCTTTTCCTTGCTGTGATCCTGTAGCACTGATGAACGATAGTTTTAAGGACATTTTTTCTGCTGTTTTATAACCACCCCCATTTAAAGAAGTGTTGGCTTTTCCTACACTTACAATGTTGATAAAGGTAAGTGCTACCTTTGTTCAAACAGAGAATTTTCGCCACGCTATTCAGAATATTCCTTTGTACTCTGTGAATGAAATCCTAACATGTTTCTGCTTCCACAAAATGCCAGAATTTTTTGTTCTGTTCTAACTGTGATGGTACCTGGTGTCATCAAAGCCAAAGTTTCTAGGTGGACGTGCCTGCGTCTTCTGCATCTAGTGAGTCCTCTGTAAGACTGAAGTATTTTAAATCCCTCAAAGGACAAATTTTCTTTAAATAAAAAGGAAAAATTTAGTTATTCAGGTAGAGAAGACTCAAGTAAGGAAAATTTCCTTGTAAACATCCTTTGTCCATTGTCCTTGCTTTTACCTACTCAACCACCTTCTGAGTAACATCAACCCCAGACTCTTCTAGACCCTAGAAGGGGTCTGAAGCCTTTTTACTACCTAGTCTCCACTGTAGTTGTATAATGTGCTTTCATGAGTTTCAAGCTTATATTTGTGACTGTAACTGACCATCTCAGCCATACCCCACTGCTGCGGAGGTCCTCTGCCTTGACTATACTCAGTAACTCCCTTGGGGAGGGAAAAGTCTCCCTTCTCCTCCCAGAAGACTCTTTGTACCCAGCTGCTTTATTAAAGGAACATAAAAATAACTCCAAATGCACAATAAAGCAGATGCCACCTGTCTCTATAACAAAAAATAGAAGATACTTCTCTTTGCTGGTTAGCATCCATGAAACAAGGCAGGATGCAATTAGTGTCTGGGAAGCCTTTGAGCACACAGTGCATATAGCTGTCAGTGTGTGTGCCAATACAGATAGAATAAGGAAGGATCTTTGGAAGCATCTTATCCTTCAGAAGTACTCTAAGCTTCCCTTGCACTCTGGGCAGTCTGGTGTGTGTCAGTGCAACCTGATTAACTAAGAACACTAGTGAGACACACTGAAAGAAATCAGTTTCCAAGCACCAGATATTTTTTAGAGGTGCTATTTTCAAACCTTCACAGCTCAGCCAAATCAAACCCAGTTTTCCCTGGAACACCTGAATGCAATACTTCTCAATAAGGAATAAGTATCTGCCAATTTATAATTTTCTAGGTTCAGCTGATTCATCAGTACTGTTCTTCAGCAAGTAGTCATACGGCAGTTTATAACAAAAGTAGTCAATTTTAGTCATCTTATATTCCAGAGGACCAAAGGTGTATTAAACCAAGCACTGCAGAAAAATAAACAAATTGCAGGTTTAGACGAGGCTTGGAAAATTTTAAACTCCAAGGCAAACATTTTGGAAGAGTATGAATGGGTGAAAAAAAGGACTTTAGAAAGCAATATTTAGGAATCTAGTGTTAAAATATCAGCTGTAACACACATTAATTAGTTTAAAACCCAGTAACTTCAGTCAAACTATCTTTTCTTGGCACTGTAAAATATATTTAAGTGTTGATAATCACAAAATTTTGAAGTGGTTTTCTGACTAATGGGTTTACAAAGGATTAATTGCAGTAATTCTACAAATATAAAACAATTGTTTATGCATTCCAATTCATAACACCCAAGTTATTAGTCACAAACATTAGTCCACTTTGATACATCAAAGTGGTATGTTTGTCTGCCTAACTACATTTGCTAAGACTGACTGACAAATTAGAAACAAATATTTTTTCTTAATGAAAATTCCTACAAGTGAGAATAATAATGTAAGAAAATATGTCCTTGGATTTGCCCCTGAGTATGGCCTGGCTCAACTGCCTTTCCTTTGGAAAAATCAGAGAAGAAAGAAAAGTAAATTGTGGTGGGTTACCTTGGCCAGCTGCCAGAGATCCACCCAGCCACTCCCTCACTTCCTCTTCTTAGTCAGGATGGGGGAGAAAATAAGACAAAAAGCTCATGGGTCAAGATAAGAACAGGGAGATCACTTACCAATTGTCATCATAGACTTGACTTGGGTAAGAGAATTTTCTTTATTGACAATTAAAATACATTTGGACAGTGAGAAACAAAGACAAATGAAAACACCTTCCCCCACCCTCTTTTTTCCCAGGCTCAACTTCACTCCTTTATTCCTGACTCCTCTACCTCCACCTTCCCCCACTGTGCAGCACAGGGTGGATGGCAATGAGGGGTTGTGGTTAGTCCATAACAGTTCCTCTCTGCTTCTCCTTCCTCCTCACACTTTTCACTTGCTACAGCATGGGTTCTTTCCACAGGCTGCAGTCCTTCAGGATAACCTGCTCCATTGTGTGTCCTCCCCAGGCCAAAGTTCCTGTCAGGAGAACCTGGTCCAGCATAGGCTCACCACAGGCTGCAGCTTCCTTCAAGGCATAGACATCTGCTTCTGTGTGGTCCTTGCCACAGGAACACCTGCTCCATCACAGTCTCTTCCACAGGCTGCAGGGGAATATCAGCTCTGGTGCATAGGGATGTCTTCTGCCTTTATCACCTTCTTAACCTTGGTGTTTGCAGGACTTTTTCTTACACTTTGTTTTTCTCTCCTCATTGACATGTAGTATTTTATCCTTTCTTAAATACATTTTCACAGAGGCACCACCAGCATTGCTGATGGGCTCAGCTGTGTCCTGCAGTGGACCTGTTGGAGCTGATTGGAACAAGCTATGTCCAACATGGGGGCAGCCCCTGGCCTCTTCTCATACAGCCCACCTCCACAGCCTTCCCCCTACCAAAATCTTGCCACAGACACCCAGTAAAGAAACAAAAGCAGCAACACATCTCATTATGAATGTGGGCTCCTAGCACTGAAGAAAATAATAGACTAGAGCAGTCTCTATCCTGCTTCTGGTTCTGGACCCTGTACCATTTCTGAGTAGCTTTAGGCCATGTGCTGTTTACTCAGCACATAAACTCTCCATTCTCAAAGGAGTATAAGGTACTCAGATACTATGACAAGTTTATAGACAATTTTAGTAGCAAACTGAGATAAACTCATCCTGGTAAAGTCCATACTAGGGAATATTAGATAAGAAAATATTTCCTTTAATCTGCAAGCTATTATTTTCAGACTTTCCTGGGAAAATCAGCCATTTTTTACAGTGTATATTTCCCATCTCCTTGGTGAATATGGGTAGGACAGATCTGTGCTCTGAATTTGTACACTCTTCATGTCAAACAGATCAGAACTAACGTTGAAATACTAACAAGCAATTTTTCTCAAGTATGGAGTCTTGACATGAATTTAGAGTTGCTTAGAGAAATATCCCTTTCCCATTCAAATTGCTTAATAAAATTTATCTAGAATAAAACTTGCAATTTAAAAAAAAAGGACAGAAAGTTTGACATCAAAAGAGGTTAAGAAATGAAAAGTTAGTTATTGCTTAAAGAAAATTCCTAATTTGTTTATAATAACTTTGTTTCCTGCTTCAGTTGCTTCCAGGTTCTCCAAGTACTGAGAAGTCAGTGAAGGTACAGAGGCAGATGAAGAGTTACCAGTCTGTTCCTTTCCCTCCCCTCCCCTTATGGTTGGAAGAAGGGAAAGTTATTTTCTAAAAACACACATGAAATTATATTCTACTTGTGCTTCTGAATGAAAATCTTAGCTGCATATCAGATAGCATCGGTAATGTCCCAGCTTGAAAAGTATCTTTTTCTCTTCACAGAATTCTAGAGATCCTTGCTCGTGAGACTTTTAGCTCACTCTTTAAGGAGATGACTTTAGAGTCATTCATTGGTCCCCATGCCAAACTTCTAAGAGTTTAAGGAAGGTATCCTTTCAGTGGAAGAGTATTTTTACCAGGGAAATTGCAAGCAGTTTCTGAACATGTCTGAGTATATAGCCATTCCATAATTTCCTCTGGGACATGAGGAAAAGAACCAGGTCTGTCTCGATACATGAGAGACACAAAACACTACCTCATTCAGTTTGAGTCTCTAATGAAGTAGAAATAACCACACAGAATGACAACAGAAGTACATCCATTGGATGCAAATGACTAATTGGCATCAGAAAGATCTAAGAATGTTTCAAGGAAGCTAAGGACATTCATGTAAACAGCCTACACGATGGACTTTTCTCCTCATGCTATGCATGTGATCACTGGCATTACATCTGTCTGGAAATAGAAATTTCTTCCGTCTAGTTGCTATAAGAATGATGTTGGAAATCTGCTTCCTCCTGAGATTCAGGAAATTATAATGAACCTTTTCTGCTTGCTCTGAGGGACTCATATTTCAAAGAAGAGACAAGAGAGCTTTGAAAGCTGTCCCCAACTCAGTACTATTGATATCTGGCCTGGTACCAATGAAGGCAGTCTTTCTGTGACTGGATCAACTATCTTGGCATGGATTTTTGCCTTTGTGCCAGCTGGGAGCCACATTTCACTGTGCCTTGCACTTCATCTACACACTGGCAGAAGCCAGATTTCCCTGCAGGCTGCTTAACCATTTTGGCACAGCTCTTGTCCAAATGCTGGCTTGGAGCTGGTTCCTCTGTGGCCTTCTCAATTCTCTTGGCATGAACATTGCTCAGACACCAACTGAGAGCTCAGTTCCTGAAGCCTGCTGTTTCCATCTGCTGATTCTGAGAGGCAACAAAGAGAGGGGCTATCCTTCAAACCACCTTAGATTTTTTTTCCTTTGGAAGTTTCTGAGGGGAAAAAAAACCCACTCAGAGATAAACACTAGGTTAAACATTCTGTGAAACCTCTGTTGCAAAAAGAAATCGGAAGTCCAGCCTCTATGTGTCTGGTTCAGTTCCACCTGGGTAATCAAGCTACAGCTGGCTGTAATTAATCTGCAAAGAAATGAAGGACTGTCCTGTGGGATGCTTGGCTTCATCCACTTAGTATAGAAAATCCACAGTGATTTGTGTATGATATGCTTCTTACTTACAGATGAGTTCTAGGCTCTTGTTCTTCAATCCGAGTCTCTCCATCCCTTTCCTTTAATCTTTTTCTAAATGCTGACTGGTTTGCCGGACTTTATGATTATCTAGTCCTTTTCTTAGTCTTCAGTTGAATAATGTTCTTGGATTCTTGACTATATTTCAGATTTATTTTTCCGGAGTAGTGGAAAAATATTTCCTTTTTTTCATTCACTATAAATAGGTCTGTCTGTTTTTTAATCAGCCTTAAGTGCTGAGTACAAATGTCCCTGTGTTAAGCTGCATTTCCATGAAGGGATATTGTCTGGATACATAGAAATTTAGAAGTCTCTTTATGACAGATGGCATTAAGTCTAGATTCTGAGTGAAGATCTCTCTATCTGTACAGAGATGGAGAATGTTTAACTCCTACAAACCGAGACAAGATAAGGCTGAGAGCATTCACTCCTTTTGCAGCTTAATGCACCAATGTATCTCTATTCTGTTAATCCCAAATGATGAAAAGTCCTGAGTCAGACTTGAGAAATCGTGACACTTCTTCCAAATACTTATGACTATTAAGCATTTATAAAAGCTGCAAGTCTCAAATGTCCTTGGCATTTGGGAGGTGGAGAGGTGGTGGGGGAGGAAGAGATGAAAGAAAATGCTTATTACTGGGAATTATTTAGCAGAGCAAATAGCTTTACAACCTCTTTACTGGAGTTGTTAGTAGGCAGATTTGAACATTATTACTCCTCCTTTGATAAATGTCTTCATATTTTTCTTAACTTTCTTACTTGTCTTTATGCTGACTTTGAGTAAGCACTTTGAAAATGTCTGAAGAGTAAAAGGAAGACACTAGATAACTTTAACCCCTAAAATTTTATATTCCCTGTTTAGGTCACACAATCCTTGCCCACTGCTTGTATTGAATAGTAGGAAGATACTACTCTGCCTATTACTCATTTTACAATCAAATAACTTGCTAATAACCTCAGATGAATGCATAAAAACTTGTGCTAAAAACATGATCTGAATAACAGTCATCTGTGGGCAGGTAGTAATTTCCAAATACACTTACAGTCTCTGGGCTCACAGGGCCAAAAGGTGAACTCCTGACTTCATTTGTAGTCTTTCAATTTGTGTGCTGCTATTTTAAAATACTCTCTGGCCAATAAGCTGCAGTAAAAAGGCATGGTGAGAGAAGGGAGATAACAGATGTCGTGTCAGTTATAGGGGGAGACAGTTTTACAGAGTCACAGAACCACAGAATGGTGGATGAGGATACCGTTTGTCTTCTTTGCAGCAAAGGTATGTTGCTGGCTCATCTTCAATTTTCTGTCCACCAGGACCTCCAGGTATGTTTCTGCCAAGCTGCTTTCCAGCTGGATGGCCGCTAGGATGTACTGGTGCACAGGGTTCTTCTTCCCCAGGTGCAGGACTTTGCACGTGCCCTTGTTGAGCTGCATAAGATTCCTGTTGGCCCATTTCTTCAGCCTGTTAAGGTCCCTCTGGATGGCAGCATGGCCCTCTGGTGTATCAGCCACTCCTCCCAGTTTAGTGGTGTCTGCACACTTGCTGAGGGTGCACTGTCCCCTATCATCCAGACCATTAATGAAGATGTTAAACCAGACCGTGTCAATCTGTAAATATTTAATGTTTTAATGTTGTTTAAAAATTAACTCTAATACCATAAGACATATTTCTTATGTTGTAATATTATTAATGATCTATAAATGGTAGAGGTTCATGCTAAAAACTTTTTAAACACAACTGTATATAAAATATAGTTGAAAAAATTAAATACATCTGTCTCTGGTCTTTTACCAGTTTATGTGTAGAAATTTAGTTTCAATATGTGTTAAACAAAATTAAAAAAGAAAAATGCAATAATTTTCAAATGCAAGTATAACTACAAAATTGCTAGAGGCATTTTTAAAATTTGGATTATTTGGATCCATTATCCAGGTGACTTATTTAATATGCATGCAACAGGAAAAAGTGAATTCCATAAGATGTAAGTATTGGACTGAAAAACAACCATATGAGTATGCTCCTTCTTACTCCATATCTTTATTTTCTTGGATTATATCTTGCATACTTGGAGTATATCTTCCAAAATTACTACTTATAACTGCCAGAGCTGTAGAACTTACAGAAATTTATAAGAATTGTCTCATTTTTTTCTTCACTGGTGTTCACACGCTGCTGGCAGAATTGTTAATAATCTACTTAGTATTTCAGGGCTTGTAAATTTTTGTTCATATGAAGCCCACAGGAAGGAAGATCATTTCCACGGTATAACTAAAAGCGTAATTTGACAGCCATGGGCTTACACAGATGTAAATGAAGGCAGTAATCAGTCCGAAGAACCTTTGTTACTGGCAGTGGTACACAACTGAGAAAGAACTGAGTTTTGTTTTCAGAATCCATGTTGATTTTACAGCATTAAAATAAAGAGGGAAAAATATTTTTACTGTTATTCTGGTCTAATCTGCCCTGAGAATTATAACATAAAAACATTTCCTGTATCACAACACAGTTATACACTAAATTAGTATTTTCCATAGAAGAATATATTTGAAAATGTCATTGCAATGGGGGTGAAAACTGATCTTCTGAATTTCTTACAATAACCAGTTTAGCTTTATTTAACTACAAGGGCAGTGGCTACTCAAGCTTCCTTCTGGACGCAGTTAGGAATCCTAATAAAGCTGAAATATTTTGACAACAAAAATCCTTCCCTTAAGAAATCCAAACCCCAAACAGGAACAGAACATAAAAGAAAACAAAACAAAACACCCCGCAAAAGTTCTTTCCCAGGCTGTATTGTTTTTACAGAACAACACTTGCAGGGT
The DNA here is from genome assembly GCF_949628215.1 of Phalacrocorax aristotelis. NCBI lineage: Eukaryota > Metazoa > Chordata > Aves > Suliformes > Phalacrocoracidae > Phalacrocorax > Phalacrocorax aristotelis. The sequence goes on from NC_134276.1 coordinate 200,459,883, forward strand.
TACAAGAAGATGACTTGGACAAAATACATAATTTCATTTCTGTTCCTACAGTGCTGCTTTACCACTCTTGTCTTCCAGTTCCCAATGTGTCAGTCCCTCCAGAATGTGGGTTCATTAACATGCCTACAGAGACAGGTCAAAACAGCTTGCCCTTGTTTTAATGGATTCCTTCCAGACGTATTTTCACAGGTTTTTCAAAATACTAAATTCTATCATATTCTGATAAACTCTGAAGTCATGGTAGTTCCGAAGTGTAAAGATTTGTGTAAAGGCATTCAACACGCACTGTAAAACCTAGCAAAAGTAGTACTTTGAAGGAAAAATAGATCATATTATCCTCAAATCAGATTTTTAAAGGCTAAAACCAGCTTCCCATTTCTGGGATAGTCATATTCTGAAATGTATATTCATCATTTAAGTACACTACATACAGTGTACACTGAAAATAAAACAGTACACTGAAAACCAAATAGAAATAGTATTGTTTGGCTGTCATTAGCAATTATTATCTCTAATTCTGAAAGTGCTAGACTGTCACGGCAGCACTGGTGTACTTCATAATGTATAAACATAAAGAAGGAAAGACCTGTGGAAAGATTTTTTCTTCCCCCCCAACCCTCCTCCCCCCCAAAAAAAAAAAAAAAAAAGAAAACCATAACAAAGCAGAAAGAAAGGAAACAAAAGGAATTCCTGGTTAAGATACAGAGGCTTCCTCTATGTGTTTTGAAAGACCATCTTCCTGAGTTCTTATAAACTTGTAGAGATCATTCCCACCAACAAGGAGAGGCTTGAAACGCTGTCCCCACTGATGTGGAGAGGGCTGTAACATGCGATGCCCAGAGGAGCCAGGAGAGAGGAACAGACCAGACCAGGAAAAGCGCTCTGAAGGCATGGAGGGTGCAGCCAGCAGATTTTATGAGTGAACTACTTGCCTATTTCAGAACGCTGCCAGAATCTATTGAGTCTTTGACATTAAGAAAAATAAACCCATCTTCCTATACAAGATTGCACTAGAGACAACTTGACTGAAACAACCTTTGAAGTCACAGCCGTTGCCAAACTGCCTGTGGCAGACAGACTTTCTCCAGCACATCCCACTCTTCCCTGGGGCTGTCTCCCAGGCACCCTGCTGCTGTGCTGGCTTGGCAGTTGGGTCTCTTGCTCTCCTGCCTTCCCCCAGCTTGACTGACCTCCCATCTCAACACAGGGGCAGTATGCAGGGGTGAAGTTCGTGCTTGTTCCTGGGTGAGACTGGCTGTGGCTGGGCTTCCAGGAGACATAAGAAGAATCACAGAATCACAGAATGGTAGGGGTTGGAAGGGACTGTGGAATAATTGCTGGAGGTGGCTTAGAAATTAAACTTATGGTTTTAGAGAAGGTACAGCATGGAAGAAGCTTTCAGGGTAGAGTGTAGCTGACAGGTGAGAAAACCATTCCACAGAAGTTCTCTAGGCTTGTAACCTTAGATGTCAGCAGTGCCAGGAGAACTTGGTGTACTGACTCTAAGAGGATTTGTCCGGGGGGTGGAGTGGTGTGGGGACACCGTGGCCAGGCTCTGTGATAAATGGGGACTTGAGATACCATGGAGTGGGTACACTGCACATTTGTTACCCTGAGCCAACAGCCTGTCATGTTTTTGACAAAATGCTGTTCTTCTGGGGAACTTTGCTCATTATTATATCATTATAATACCAAAACACACCTCCATCCCAAAAGCTACCTGCCTCTAAGGTGCGACCACCCCTCACTGGACACGTGCTTTGGATTTTTCTAGTCTACACCTTTAAAAGCAAACTGAGGAAATTTTACACCAATCATAATAAAGGTACATGCGACTACAGTCATTCAAGCTCCACCTGAAAGGTAAAAAGTAGTATAAAATATGTTAAGAGAAAAAGGGTGTTAGGGAAGATACCATCGCTTTGTCTTCTGGGACCAGTCAACAGGCTGAGCCTCTCTTCCGCCTCGTTGGGACACCTTTGGGTAAGATTTGAGCACCTGGTTATACCAATCGTTTCCCTGGGAAAACTTAGAAACCTCTCTATAGCTTCAGTTTAAATCTCCAATTCATTAGAGTTGCTTCATATTTGCTCAACACACTTGTAGCCTAGCAGCGTTACTAATTTTCTTAGTATTTGTGTGTGTCTTGTAACCAGAAATTCTATCACCAGTAATCCAAAGAACCTGTATATTTGTTGCTTTAATAAATCATAATATACATTATTCTAGCTGTGATCGTTCTCACTGAACGCGACCGGCTTGGGCAGCTGCCAAATTAGTTTCTAACAACAAATACTCTGATGGGTGGTTACATCTACAATCCTTAGAAAATAAAGCATTGACCAAGTCTGAGACTAAGACTGGACTTAGTTGCACCTAGACTCCTCTCTGAGAAGGAGTTTAGAAAGCAAGGGGGTCCTATCTGAACCTTGTGACTCAATGGTAGGGTGTCCCCCTAGCCACTCCTCAGACTCTTACCATTAACGCAACAGGGACCTCTGGACATCATCTTGTCCATCCCGCCCTGCTTGACCATGTACACCTAGAACATAGTCTTAGTATAAAAACCTCAGGTATGAGACCTCAACTCTTTTTCCAGCTATATCATTGAGGTGCTTTTAATATAGAATGTGCCATCTGCAGTTAAAAAATAATCTGTTTACATATAATTGGAGATAGCTTAGAGCTGGGCAATTTTCTTTCTTTGATTAATAAGGTATTTTTTTCAAGGAAAAAAATGCCCATGTTTAAGAGTGCATATTTTTTTACTTCTTCTTGGTAGTAATTGCACCAGTTTTAATCCCTCAATCTTTTGAGTAGGTAAAACTAATTTCTTTCAGTCTCTTTTGTCTTGTTAAAATATTAACTTTGGGGACTTAGGGAACCTCTCACAGATCATTTCCCTAACACCTGTTGCTGGGATGGACCATGCTAAAAATGATTTTGCTATATGCTGCTATAAATCAAAGAGCAAATTTTGAATTTTTAACCTTTTTAAAACACTGTGAGCTAGCCATCTAAGACTAGCCAGCAATACCTAAACAATCATTCATTCTTCTTTCATTTATTCCAGTTTCCATCCAACAATACCTAATGAGGAAGGAAGCAGTATATTTATAGCTATACAAAAAGGTGGCTACTAGGAAAAACTGAGCATTTAGATGGAATATCTCTTTCCAGCATCAGCATTTTACAGGGTATTAAAAATTATTGTTGCTGCTATTGTAAATAAATACTGAATTATAGAAACTGTAAAAATACAGTGTTTATAAAAACACATAGGCAATATAGAGGGGTTTTATTTCCTTTGTTTTTTTCATACCTTCTTATAAAACCATGTCATGAACTACACAGAAACATATACTGTGGGAAAATAAACACATAATTGTTTTCTAGGAGGGCATCTGTCCCTTTTAATATTTCTACCCCTTTTTAGCAATCCAATCTGATGCCTAAAGCTTTTTAATTAACAAAGACTAATTAAATTTTTTAGTACTTTTTACTAGTTATTGATTTTTTAAAGTATTAATCACTACTTTTCTGACTGAGTATAAAATTTTAATGGAAATTCATCTGCCTCTAATTTCTATTTTACTTAGTAGTAGAGGAAAAAAGTAATTTGAACTATTAAAAAAATGTTGAGTGTGAATGGAAAAGAACCCCCATGGAACGCCAGTGCCAAGGAAATGTTTTTGTGTCAGTAAAATATTTAAAATCTCATTAGGCCTCAAGCTCTTAAATGAGATTTAAGTTTTGTAAAGACCTTTCCAGGTCTCAGGAGGGGATAATTTCCAAATATATATGGCTAGTGTCAGATTAAGTTCTTAAGGACTGATTTTTCAAACAGGCTGCTAGCAATGTCTTCAACGACATTCAGCAAATGTTGTTAAGTAGATCCTTCAGATTCAGATCTAGCAATAAACTTTTTATACATGGTCCTCAGTGCCCCATGGGGATCCTTGGAGAGGCTGGAGTCTAAGACAAAGTTATCTGAATTCTTTTAAATTATATATTTTAAGTGGTAACTTGAAAACCTGACTAAAAATGAATGTTGTCAATTTTTTGTCCTAAATAATGGCCTATGATGTTCACATAGTTATTTTGCAACTAGTATTTTATTAAAGCTGTGAACCGTTTTTCACAAAGTCACATTTCATTCTAATATGAGTCTCCTACTGTTTGCAAAATTATTTGTTCACACTCTATTTAGTTCCATAGTAATAAACTCATTCCACTGCCAGACCAGTCCAAGGGATCCAGAGCTGTGCCCTACGGAATAAAATTTTCCAACTGAAAGGGGCAAGACCAGATTTTAAAAAGATTCTAATTAAATCTAGATCAAGCCTAGAACTAGTCCCTTACAAGTTAACATTTTCAATTTGAATTAAAAGAGTATTTAAAATGTATCTTCCTATCCACTAATATTGTTATTATGTTTGCATGTACATTTTTACATGAAAAAAAGTGCAGATTTCAGTATATTTTCACTGAGATGGGTATTTTGCTAAGGATGATAGTAGAAGATATTTGAGTGATGTACAAAATTGACATTTAGAAGGATTTTTTTTTAATTACATGACATTTTTACTAAAAAACCAAAACCAAAGGAAACATTGTGATAGGTCTTGCTATATCATGGGTTAGTATGTATGATATTGTGTGGACTTCAGCTGAACCGTAACTGAAGTGGGACCCATAGAAGCTGAAACCAATAGATGTACACAGGGATGGGCTAGCAGGGTTGGAGGATGGTGCAAGAGTCCTATAAAATAATGAAGCCAAAGAAGGAAGTTGTTTGCTGAGTTCAACATGGACCAGTGCCCTATGATACAGGTGGAATATAGAGGTACAGATCAGGAAACCTAATATTTAATTAGTCTGACTACTTTATTAATAAACCTCAGAAACCTTCTAAGATATGCATTGGTGTAAAGAAGCCTGCCGAACATTGTTCTTGCTATTGGTACAGATGTTTCAACATTTTGTCTGTTAGAAGATGAATTTGTGTGGGTCATGCCATGTAGACAACCAGCTTAGCCTGCTATTTGCCATTGAGCCAAGTCTTTTTCTGTTCTTTTGTCTGGTCTATTAATGAGATAAGAATAGTGGTGGAGTCCTTAGCCAGTGGATGCACTGTTCCCAAGACCTATGAAATTACAGTACTTACAGAAAGAATGCCCTAAGCAACAGATATATTACAATGTACAACATTTTCATTAGTGATGTATATAAATAATTTAAACAAATCAAAGAAATAACTGTTGAGAAAATTATCATAATTCCAAGTGCACCTGAAAGACTAGAAAAATAGTGTAAAATCAAAGAAAAATTAATAAAGATACTTATGGAGATTTAGAACTTGCAAAATTTTCAAAGCATGAGAAAAAACAGATTTTTCCTCTTTTTGCATTTTTTAAGATATTTCTAAAAAAATTAAATGTTTGCATTATTTGCCACTAATAATTTTTAAAAATTATTTACTATTTAATAAATTTATTATATAAAAATACATGCATATATACAGTTGTATATGTATCTATTTATGTAAGTGTATGTCGTGGTTTAGCCCCAGCCAGCAACCAAGCACCACGCAGCCGCTCGCTCACTCCCCCCTGGTGGGACGGGGGAGAGAATCGGAAGAGTAAAAGTGAGAAAACTCATGGGTTGAGATAAAGACAGTTTAATAGGTAAAGCAAAAGCTGCGCGCAGAAGCAAAGCAAAACAAGGAATTAATTCACCCCTTCCCATGGGCAGGCAGGTGTTCAGCCATCTCCAGGAAAGCAGGGCTCCATCACATGTAGCGGTTACTTGGGAAGACAAACGCCATCACTCCAAACATCCCCCTCTTCCTTCTTCTTCCCCCAGCTTTATATACTGAGCATGATGTCGTATGGTATGGAATATCCCTTTGGCCAGTTGGGGTCAGCTGTCCCGGCTGTGTCCCCTCCTGGCTTCTTGTGCACCCGGCAGAGCACGGGGAGCTGAAAAAGTCCTTGTGTAAGTGTTAAGTGCTACTTAGCAACAACTAAAACATCTCCGCATTATCACGACTGTTTCCAGCAAAAATTCAAAACATAGCCCCATACTGGCTACTATTACGAAGTTTAACTCTACCCCATCTGAAACCAGGACAGTGTAAATTATTTACTTTTGGAAAATGACAGTTATGATCAGTATTAGGTATGAAGCTGTGCCATATGCAAGATGAAGTGATTACTGTAACAGTATTAGAAATTTACGGGTCAGAGCCTGATGTGGCTTCAAGACTTGGTTTTATGAATCCATACTGCCTTTGCAGTTAGACCAGAGTTCAGAAGTAATACTGTAAACTATAAATTAAGAAAACCGAATTAGTAGAAAGATGTTTGCAAAATTAACACTACATCCTTATGCATTTGCAATAATGTATGGAGTTAACATATCCCATTATTGGCCTTGTTTATTCAAGAAAAGTAATTGCCTAATTTAATACATTTACATGTGAAATCACTTTATTACGATTAAGTAAAGAAAGCATTCTGATTAACTGAGTTGCATCACTAATGTAATTTTAAACAGTTTTCTCAAAGGTGTCTGCTCTGAAATTTCAGAGGCCCTGTTTCCTGGTAGTCAGTTGAGATGACAATCACTCCCCTCTGCCAGGGAAGGGGATGGGAAGTAGTTGGCAGCAAATATAGGCATTCACTCACCTGCTCTGGAAGATGTCATTACCTAAAGCAGTTAATGTTCCACGGTTTTTTTACACACCACTTTCTACCAGCCCATCACTGCTTTTGTGCTTCTGGACCACAAATCCTGCACGGGTTGGTTTTGGAAGAAATCTGAGTGAGGAAATGGTAGAGAAAAGCAGGTGTAATTACAGAATTGTGACACTAAGTTGAGATGGCTTGGTTTTGGTTTTGGTTTTGGTTGTTGGCTTTGTTTGCGGGTTGTTTTGGTTTTTTTTTAATGTTGATTTTAGCTGTCTTATAGAATGACATGAAAGGATCTAGGTGTATAATTCTTAGTTATCCTAAAGCTCTCTTGTGTATGGGGCTGATACCCACATTGGTCTTAATTAACCAGTTGAGAAACAACAAAATAAAGCTGCTTGATATGTGTTGTACATACATAAAAACCAGTACAGAAAAAAAAAAAAACACTTCCTATTCATAAGACTTTTTTCCACTTTGGATCTAACTTCCTGGCTTTCAGTTTATGATTAGTCTCAGATTACTATCATTTCAGTTCCATAACTTGAGTCTACACTGTGCTTATTTCATTCAATCATCTATGTCCATTTCTTGGTTAAGAAACCTCTCCTTAACCTCATAATTTCTGTTCTTCTGTACTCATTAAAATTTGTGCTTATCTTAGGCAGGCACATATATGCTAGCAGACAGTCAAGTTCCAGTTCCAGATCTGGAACAGATTCCTTGCTCTCCTCCGTGCCTGGAGATTGGCAGAAGTTGTTGCCTAATGCACAGAAGAATTTTATCTTTAGAACTGCTTGTTAGAAGTGGCATCCTGCACATCAGCACAGGGTTAAGCACAAAACAAGAATATTTCTTCTATCAAACCTTATTAAGAACAAAAAAGTTGTTGAATCTCTTTATTATAAAAACAGGCATTCTAAATAATCCAGTAAGAAGCTATCCAATTTTATAATGATGTGTCTGCATCAACTCTTAAACTTGAATCCACTGAGTATATTTTGAGCACTGATGCATGCTTTTTCTTAATTGTGTCTTTTGAACACCTCTCAAGAAAATGTACAAAAGATGTATCATGGCACAGAGACCTTGAATTTCAGCAGAAGTAAAGTATACTTTTAACATAGTTGATGTTGATGCCTGTGAGCTAAAAAAGGAGTTCTGTAACTGACAGCAAATAAGGGAAGAAGAACAAGGGAAGGCCTGTGAGAAGTCTTTAGGAAAGTGAAACTGAAGTGTCATATCTTTTCATTTAGAAAAGATTTCTTCTATTAAATATAACTATTTTTCCTTCAAGTTTTGATGAAGATGAGGTTGCTAGGAAACCCATTCTGTTTTCAGCCGTGTCTGTGTAAATATGATATAACTGATTTACACTGATGAAAGCTCTGGGACTGAAATAAGAACAGCTATGGAGTAGTTTGTTCATCACTAACATAAGGAAACATGTTGTTACAAAAGAGACAAAACTCAATGACCAGTTGTTGCCTCCTGGTCTCTGGGCAACATCTGGTACAAGCAATGATTTGTGATTTATGCCATCCTTGTAAATCCTTGATTCCTTTCCAGTAGAGCTGCATGAAATTCTTGGCAATGAAGCACACCTCCGCTACTTGCATAATATCACTCAAGATTGCTTTGGAACCATGAACCCATGTTTATGGCTCCTACTGATTGAATTAATCTGCCACTAATATTAGGAGAGAAGTGGTTATTCTCTATGTTGCAGGTTCTATAGGGAAAATGGCAAATACAGCTCTTCTGGCACCTATCCTGGCTTTAGTAGAAGCGCCTGAGCACATGTTTACTTTTATGGGTCAGTGAACATATACTGCTAGTATAAATGCTACTGTGACTGTAATACTCACTACGTATATCCATGCAGCATTTTAGCATGAACTCACTGGGTGATGATAACTACATCACACCTCTTGTACCTTAACACCACTGGCCACACCAACTGTGTGGCCATCGTATCTTTGCAAACACCCTAGGACCTATCCCCAGTATATATTCGTATAAAAAATTATTTCATCTCCATACTAAAATTCCTGCACAGCTATGCCGCCTTTTGCTGCACCAGGGACATCAAATTAGGTCTGTAAGCAGATTTCATCCATCCAGACCTATCACAAGAAATAAATAAAGACTCAAGCAATATGGTGATTTCTTTTATATCATTGACAATGATGGAAATACAGACTATCCTGATAGCAAAGCTGCTTTTGTCTTCTCCTCAGGAGATGTACTAGGCCATAGCTTTGTACTAGACCACATTTTTTACTAGGCCACTCTTCCCTTAGTTGTTCAGGGAAGACCATCATTGACTGATTGTTATAGACTGTCCTACTCACACGGTGTGAAAAGAGACACATGAGAAGAATAATTTTCAACAAGGGACATTCTTCAAGCTTCCAAGCCTGTGCAGCTCTCCTTCACTGGTTCACTTTGGTTAATTTTTACCCTAAGCAAAGAGACTCTGAACACAGAATGTAAATAGCTGAAACATTTTTTTCACAATTTTACTGAATAGTAAACACAGTAGTATAAATATTAGGTATTAGTTTATATATAAGGTAATAGTGTGGCAAGAGCTATTGAACTAAAATTCCAAGTTATATGTACGAAAATAAATTTTTTCCTTAGTTATAATTCTGGTGTAGAAGATGATCAAGGCTGTGCCTTTATGCACATAAAGCTCTCTTAAGACATGAGTTCCCTGGCTGGTCCAGGAACTCCACAGCAAGTTATTTGCATAGATGTAATGCTGGCTGGTTTGAGAAAATAGATCTGACTTAGAGGTTGACTCAGCTTCTAGCCACCTTTGCAAATCAGCATTTGACTGATTGTTACAGGAACGTTTCATGTGGGATTTTGGACAGTTCTCAAGATTCCCCCAGACAGTTCCTGCCATGCCTAATCTAATTTATGTGTTGATTAACACCCTGGGTAGAAACCTCCAGAGATTCCTAGGTAGTTGTTACTGCAGAAGTTACCAAACTGTACATAGATAAGACATTACTAAATAGTAAATAGAAACCATTCCCAAAAATGAAGAAATTGTCTTTTGTAGGTTGTAAAGACATTTAAGATGTAGGTGTTTTGCCTGCAGTTAAGATAACTGACAGAGATGGATCATGCATATGTTGGGCCAGTTGCATAGGAGAATAGCTGGTTTGTAAAAACTGAGTAGAACTGTGGTTTGGAGATTCTTACTCAATCCAGCTGAAGATGTAACAAGGACACTTGCAATGGTGGTTCCCTTGACTGTCCCAACAGCAACTGACCATCCTGTCTGAGAGGCCTGATTACGCCTCCAAGAATTACTCCATGCCAAGATTAGAGGAATAATTTCTTTGGAAGAAGCACTCTGTCTGTCAGTGTCTGTGCAAATGTAGATATGAGTCTGTGCTAGTTTTAAGAAAGGTTCCCCAAATAGATCATCACACATTGCTCTACAGCTCTATCAGCAGGGAAATGAATCTTTGATTCTGCAGGCCCTCACGGGTCATGCAAGTTGTTTCACAAACACAGTGACCAAGTTCCATAGGTGTAAAACATATGCTACCTATGTATTACAAACCTTCCCAGTCTTAAACTGTAGACAGACTAGCACTTTTGTCCGTGAACAGGCAGAACATGAATGAAATCAGGGTGCACACCTTTGCATGGGTAATGATCTACATCTCTGACTGCCTTTAGCCATATAGTTCTTTACCCAGACAATCAGGCCACACAGGGAGTTCAATCAAAAATTAATGTTTTATCTATGAGAATCACATTTTGAAATGCCTGAATGTGGAGAGACTTTTTTTGCGTTTCGTTGTCTTTTTTTTTTTTAAAGAAAATCTGAAATTTAAGCTTAAATCCTGCTGGGTAGCAGTCAAGTGTGCTTTCAATTATCTGACCATAAGATACTGTATCCTCAGGTACAGCCTCAACAAGAGTATCCCAAATGCCTTTTGAATCATCGTGTCATGCTGTATCCTACAGCAGCGTGCTGTGCAGGGCTGCCAAGAATCTATCCTACCTGCAGATCTCTTTCACTTAGCCTAATACAACCACAGGCACTGAGTCTGTCTTCTGTGATGGGAAGATAAAATATTATCTGCAAAAGGCCTTTATATTCATGTTTCTGGCCATAGTTAGAAACACTGCTCCCTTTCGCTCTTCCATATATTGTTTCCATCCCTTCAGCATGCACTAACCAAGGCTGAAGGCCCCACAGAGCTCTGAGCCAACAAGAGCGTGTGGTCTCCCAAGGTCTGGTGTCAGGCATCCCTAGCTGGATACATCATTTGGCATTACCTCTCCTCTTACTAAAATAAAAACCAACAGAAATAACCTACTGTATGGCAGATTCCCCAGAATCTATCTTTCATAAGGCTTACGTCTACCAGAGATATACCTTATGTTACCAGTACTGTCATTCTATTGTGTTCCCTAGGCACCCCTCTAAAGGTGGCTGTAATAATGTGCTGAGGGGCTGGGAATCCATAAGGAGTTTGAAAATTTCCAACATATTTATCCAAACAGGGACAAAGGGGACACTGCTCCCATAACAAAAGTCACCATGCTCAAAGTTTCCATGTCACTTGAGTCTGAAGTCACATTCCAGGCAGAAAGGCATCCCTGGTCTTGTGTGTCTCCTAGGTGACATACCATTGGCTACTCTTCCGTTAGACAAGTTATAGTCTGAGGGAAAGAGTTTTTTTCACAGCAGACTTGCCTAAGGTTGGCTTTTCCCTAAGCAAAATCTTTGGAGAGGTGAAGAAAGCAGCTATCAAACCTTCCAGAAATTATCAAATTCAGATGGGTTGAACAACACAGAGCAGACACAGCATATAAACCTAGGGGAGGCTCACAGTTCAGAAGTAAATAGTCATGTTGGCAAATCTATCTACAAAGGCTAGATGATCTAATCCCTCACTAAAGACCTATATCAATCTCCTTCCCCGCCCCTCACCAGATGGTACCAGCAGTGCTCTTGAGGTCTCTGCCCAGAAAAAAAGGAGCTGGTCTGCCTGCACTGTGTAAGAAACACCATGCCTGCAGCAGTTCTGTTTTGTCTCCATATCCTGTTCTATATGGTAAGTACCTCGAGCATGAGGAGATAGTAATGAATTTAATCCACTTGCAAGTGGAGTGGACATTTCAGTATTGGTTTGCTGACTGTTCCAGCTGTGCCACCATGCTTTTCCTGACTGAATGTAAATATAAACTGGAGGGACTACTGAAATCATGATATGTTCCTCATGGAAGTCTAGACTAGCTAGAGTTGCTGCTACATGTTACCTTAGCGATCAGTCTTTGTGACAGTTCTGCATCTGATGGTTTGCAGTTAGACTGGGTGCTGAAGCCATGTGAACTGTGAGAGAGGATAAGATAATGACAACCCTGTTTCTGTCCCTGTGCCTGGAACATGTCTTACATGATGAAACACAGTTTCCTGTTTCATCCTGGTATCTCAAAGGATACTCTTTCCCTCCGAACCATAGTGACCATGCCAAACCCTGAATCACATGTTGTGATTTGACTGTCCATGAACTGAAAAGGCCAAGAAAGGACCAAACGCTTCCTGGAGTTGTGCAGGGGTATGAATCATTCATGCCTTTGCAAATATGCCATATGAGTGTCCAGCACCAAAGGAGTCTGGGGGGAGGATGTGCAGGTAATCTCCTTCACAGTTACTGTATCATTTAGGGGAGACCTTATCGCTCTCTACAGCTACCTGAAAGGAGGTTGTAGCGAGGCAGGGGTTGGACTCTTCTCCCAAGTAACAAGCAATAGGACGAGAGGAAATGGCCTCAAGCTGCACCAGGGGAAGTTTAGGTTGGATATTAGGAAAAACTTCTTCACCAAAAGGGTTGTCAGGCATTGGAACGGGCTGCCCAGGGAAGTGGTTGTGTCCGCATCCCTGGAGGTATTTAAAAGAAGGGCAAACATGGTGCTTGAGGATATGGTTTAGTGGTGGACTTGGCAGCGATAGGTTAGCAGTTGGACTTGATGATCTTAAGGGTCTTTTCCAACCTTAACTATTCTATGATTCTATGATCTAGTCCAGACAGTGACATGTTTGTTGCTGCCACCCCTGTCACTGTTTTTCCCCAAACAGAGTCAATGGCTGGGGCAGAGAAGGGAGAGTTGCTTCTGAAACTGCCACCTCACTGGAAGGTGTAAAACCTTGCTGATCCCTGCCTCTTGACTGCCAGAGCCTGCTTACTGTACCAGGCAGCGTGCACCCTCTTAGTAGAGCAATTTAGGAGGAGCCAGATCTGATAAAGAGTGTAGCTTGTCTAGGCTGCACGTAGGGTTGGGATTTGAGTCTTCTGTCCACTTTCTTTCTCACCCGGACTTCATTGCTGAAAGTACAGCTTGCATATTGCAAAGTGGAGCTGTAGTGTGCATCACCATGCCGATGGTGTGGATAGTGTATGAATTAAGACTTGAATGCTAAATCAGAAGCATTTCAGTGTGACCATGAGACACATCCTCTGTCACCAGGGAATTTCCAATTAACCTGCTTCAGCTGCCCTTACAAAAAAGCTATATGCAGTCTATGGATTTTATCCTAATTAGACGTGTCTTGACTGTTCCTGCAATTAGTGTTATACCTGCTCAACATGAACTGGAGCTTGGATGTTATAACTGCACCAATAAATTTACAGCTCTAAAGTTGATATCAACTGTTGATATGGAGGCACCTTTCAGAGTACATTCTTACTGGTTTGGACGAAGTGATTCTGTATATAGTAAGGATATAGGCTAGAGGGTGATCTGTCTGACATATTTCTAAGGTCTGTTTTTCTCTCCTCTAACATTCAATCAGCACTCCAGCATGAAGGGCACAGAGGTGCAGGTAATACAAGAAGGACTCTCAGGTGTGAAAGCTGCTATTAATGAGGTCCACTTCAGATACTGAAAATGTCACAGATCTGAAGTAGGATTTTTTGGTTGTCATTTTTTATTGGAATTCAAAATCATAATATATGTTAAATTAATTCTGATTTTTTCCTTTTATTTTTATTCCCGTTTTTTCTTCCTCTTTTATCCAAAGTAACATCAACTGTTATAATTGTTTTTTTCTTGTACAAGATTTTCCAAAGATAAGAAGAGCTGATATTCAGAAAATGCTCAGCTGACGGTCTCGAAGAGCCTAGTCTGTTTAAATATGCCCTTGGTATGGGCACTCCTCCCTTACAAAAAAGGCACCGCCTTATTTTTTAAAGGCTGGTACTTCTGTGAATAATAGATGGAGGAGGAAGGAAGCAATAAAGTGTATACACACATAGTGAGTAAGGCAAGAGGAGAGAAGAGGCACTGGGAATCAGAGTATCTACACTTTCTTCAAGCAACAGAAATATAGTTTCTATTATTTTACCAGAAGAGTGAAATGTGTAACAGCTGCTGCAGTTACTGTAAATGTCTATGAGCAAGTAAGCAGATGCAGCAATGCTAATAAATGTTGCAATGGATTCTTTGGTGAATACAGGGCTCCTTATCCTGCTGATAATCAGGCTGCCACATTCTTCTCCACTTAACTATCATCTCATCTTGGAAGTTTTCTAAAAATATCTGTTTAGATCCACCTAGATATAATCCTATTGGCTTAATGACATCAGCAGTTGTTTAAACCACTCTATATTTTTTTTTCTATATAAAATAGACTGCGTGAATCAGAACTCTTAAAGCTCTCTTAAGAATTGGAATATTATCTATTTTTAAATAAATTAATACATTCCCCTGTATAGTGCAAATAGGTTTTTTTTTCCTTGACAGTCTGTATTTTGTCAGCAGCAACTCAGTCTACCATCACCTGCTTGTAAAGTCCCTATTCTTAGATCATTCTCTGCTCAGTTCAGAACCTCATCTGCTTTCTGCCAGTTTTCTTAGGCCTAGATGCACAGAAGTATTCAGGCACTTAACTACCTTAGGCATCAAATGGAACTAGGAATCTAAGAAAGTCCAAAATACTCTAAATTTAATTTGCAGCCATTCATATCAATTTGATGGATTTAACAAAAACATCTCCATCTCAATTAGTTCTTCACTACACTCATTTTCATCCACTCTTATACAGTATTTCCAGAAATCTTCATATATTCCAATAATTTGCCATTAAAACCACTGATTAGTTAATATTTATTTATTTCTAGAAATTGTAGTAATTAACCATCCATAGAGAGAAGTGGGATGGGAACTATGGGAAAGCCTGTATAAAAATTTTATCACGTATTTATTGTTGATATTTTTATTACTTAGACTAACATTTTGCATTATCTGAAATGTAATTATTATTTAACAACTTGTCATTCATCCAATGTTTTTCTACCATGTAAACAAGTTAATTTTAATATTTAGCTGTTTTAGACATTGATGACAATAAAGATTTTCAGCTGAAAGCATATTAAATTTGCAAAAGACAAACGGACTCAATTTCCATGCAGAAATCTGTGTGCAGAAAACAGGCACCTTTCTTCATTGTGACCTAAAATATTTTGTATTGGTTCCAGATGTTCCATAATCACATATTAAAAATATCTTAAGGAAGAAGCTGAAGATTTGTTGGTTCCCTGCTTTGTTGTTTCATTGCTTGAGAGACTCATAATTGATAAGAATGATAAAACAGTCCTAAAACTTACTTTGTGAAATTTGCATCTGTCTTGAGGGATAGTGAATTTCACTGCAGTGAATGGTGTTACACAAAATCATAGCCGATACTGACATCCTGGAAATCCTTTAGATAAGTCTAGTTTGATTGGTATTCCTGTTCCCTCTTTAGGCAAATACATAATTTGGGACCAGGTTCCATCTGAGATAACTTCCACTCTGATTTTTCTTTTCCAAAGATTTGAGACATCCTATGGAAATATGTTACATCTATGAATACAATTGCCAGTAAGCTCCTTTTCTAAATTATTTCTGGGAAGTAAATAAATTAGGATACAGTCAATAGAACTAAAACTGTTTTGCGCTTGAGATGTATGTTTATCAGAAATTATTGCAGCATTTTTACAGATACAGTAATTAACCACACTTTTAAAAAATAGTTTCTGCATTTACAACACTGTTTGTCGAAGAAAACTAAAATGTTTTATATAGATTATTGACCTTATTGCAGAAAGTCTGCTGGAGTACCAGGAACAATGTAGTAAACCAGGTACAGAAATTTGTGACTAATGAGAGAGAAGCAGCGGCAGGGTCAGCTCTGAGTTACAGACCCTTGCTCCACAGTGGGGGACAGCACTCCTCATTATAAACCATCCCATCTCCTGTCAGTGTGCTCCTATACAAATTCCACCAGTGTTTCCATCTATTTACTCTGGTCTGTGGAAGAACAATGCTTTGTTTTCATTTGTCAGTAGACCTTTAAAAAGGAACACCCTGAAAAAATGAGAGTAATAAGGATTTATTTAAGAAAACAGTTTGATCAATCATGAATGAGCAAAGATCCCTGCAATCAGAAACTTCTGCTTTTATACTTTTGATTGCAGTTCTGACCTGACTTTATGTCTGAGTAAAGGTAATTATCAAGAGTATAAAAGAGTTCAAATGCATTCAGTTCTTCTGGAAAATCAAACCATGAGGATCATTCTTGTCAAATCAATAATGAGCTGGACTTCTGTGCCATCGTCTACACAATGGCCTTTTATTTTCTTACAAGATCTGTGTAATTCTCAAAAGCTGCTGCTATGCATTACTTTTTCTTTCTGATCAAAAGTACAGACTGTACAGCATTTACAGCTTTAAAGGATCAGGTTCTATTATAAAGGGCTTTTTCCACTTTGATCAGCACAAGAAAAACATTTATTAAATCACAAAAGGATATTGTTAAAATAATATTAGGGGTATAAATACAATCAACAAAAGCCAAGGATTTAGTGATTTTTTTTCTTTCTGCATTATTCTTACACTAAGTTCTAAAGGTACTGCAGTTTTTAGGCACTCAATGAGTTATTTCCTGTGCTGGACAGTAACTATTATTACTTCTGGGATGCAGTAAGGAACTGAAATTATTTCATAGTATCATAGAAGTGTTGGTTGGAGTCTCCTGCTTGAACCTGGCTATTGCAAGCAGTACACAGGGGCAGCTCTGTCTGTGTCTGGCATAGGTCTTCAAGATGCCCAGGAAAGAGATTTCACAACCTCTCTGTGCAACTTATTCCAGTGAGGTACTACCCACCTAGTAACTTTTTTCCCCCCAGTGCCCAATCTTAGTTTCCCAACCTGCAGTTCTCAACTGCTACAATTACATTGCTGGGCATTGCTGCAGAGTTTGGCACTGTGATCTTTTTTAAAAAAGAAGAAAGTGAACAAAAAACCAAATGACACCCCCCAAAAAAAACCCCAAACAAACCCACAAAAATTAAGCTGTCCAAATCTGTCTCTTCCACACCCCAGTTTTTCCAGTGTGGACAGTGATGCACACCACACCCATACCCACACCCCGCAAGAAGGTCTTGTCATTAGTGTTGCTCTTTTTTATGTTTGAGTGATTTCATCCTTTGTGTTGAGCATCACCGTTTTCAAATGTTTAAATTAAAATAAATAGACCCTTCACCTTGGCATTTTTAATTTCAGGCTTCACAAAGATTATAAACAGGATGTTTCAATAATCTTGTGATCAGAAAACAGACCCAAGGATGCGGTTAACTAGAAGGAGGCAGGTAAAGGAGATAATGAAAAGCAAATGCTACCATTGGGCAGTGTCTTTTGACCGCCCTTTTGGGACATTGGAGGCAACGGGAAGGTTGCTGGCACTCTGTCTTCCATGGCTCACTCAGGTTCTCTCCATGCTCTTGGGCTATGAACTACAGTGAGGGATACTGTCTGGATAACTTAGACCTGTGCCTTGTACCTAAGTGGTAGACATCTAGTGCAGCAACTGCTTTAAAGCAAATGCTCATTTTCCTGTTTATCAATGAAAGATGGATCGTTTATCTCAGGAGAAGGTGTCCCTGGACACCTATCCCTTTCCTTTGACTATTGTCAGGGCAAATAGTGTGGATTCTTTGATGTCTCAAACACACACCCCAAAAACATCCAGGAGCTGCTTAGGTCATGAAAATATCTGCCCTGACAGCAGAGAATAAACATGATATCTCAGAATAAGAGCATGAGTAGGGGCACTGCAGGAGTCTGTAGTGTTTGATATGTTGACAAATGTTCTTTTTTGTTAGGCAGAACTAGTAAGGAATCCCTGAAAATTCAATCTTGTTTTTTTTCCAGAACAACCTGAATTAATAATGGTAGACAAATAGTACCTCTGAAAACTAAACTATTTATGACGATTTAGGTAGGGAATCCATCACATTTAAAGTTTTCAAAAACTAAATAACAATAACTAAATAATAATAGTACTGTTGCGGTGTGGGGTATTAGTAATGACGGATATTAGAAAATGGTTCTGGATGCAGGAGGCCTTCAAGCAAATGTGGACCTTCTTTGAGGCCTTGGATTGGTGTCTCTATTCAGGAGAATACATAAAGGAGCATTTAAAAAAATGGCTGAATTTCCTCTTGGACCTGGAGGAGGAGAAAAAATTTGTACTATAAGCCAAGATCTAGGATGACTATATATTCCTTGTGTTAAACTGAATATTTAACATCCTTCCATTTATTCTGTTCTCTTTCTGTTAAACACTTAAGAAATCTAATTTAATAAATAACAAGCTAGGCAAGTCCCAAGTCATAAGGAGAAAAAATACATGCTTGCTTATTCTTAGTTATGAAACAGATGAGTACATTCCTGAATAAAAATGTAAACCATGCTGTAGCAAGTTATAAATTCCTCAAGAACTTGATAATTTAAAGGAAATTAACCGCAGAAGATAAGATCTATGCAAATGTTTTAGCTGTAATACAATGCCTATAACACAATGCTGAAATCTCTAGATACCACAACAGAAAACATGAAGCGTGAAAAGAAACCTTTGGGACTTGTAAAACAATGCATTAAAATATGCTGATGTTATAAATAGTGCCATAGTTTACCTTTACCGGCCTGAAAGAGGACTCCAGAGATTGGAACAGAAGACAAATCAAAATAGTTGGCCTCTTTTTCAGAATCTGTTATGGCAGCTATATTGGAAAGCACAATACTCCTTCATTAACAAATTTATAGCAGCTGTAGTGCTTTACACATAGGAAGGGAACCTAAAGGTGTAGCAACTCGGACTTATAAGTTTCTATGCAAAGTATAGGTCAGATGGAAAACTGAGTTATTATTGTTGAACTTCCCATTTTTGTTAGTTTATAAAGAGTTTCATCAAATATAGGCCTGAATCCAGAGGGTGCACCTAGATGATGGAAGAGACAATGCTAGGACGGAATAAATAAGCTCCCAGCTCACTGCACAAATCTTCAAAAATTCTTTGTTGAAATTCCCAGAAACCCCAGAACGGAGTTTCCCTTTTGGAGATTGTGTGACTAGAATGTGTTACAATGTGTGATTAAAACTGAGCAAAGAAGGCTTTCAATATAAGCTGGGTACCTTCTGATGTGAAATTTTACAAAATTTTACTCTTCTGAATTATATTATTTAACCAGTAGCATGGTTTTTCATTTGCTTTTCTTTTTTAAATTGCCTGTCAGGTTATTTTTGGCAGTTCAATATATTACAAATGTAGGCACAAAAAGTTACTGAGGTGGAAAGATTTTGCACATAAACTTCATTATATGAAGCTCTGCATGAACCCTGTGTTATTTATGTACAACTGTGCATAAGCAGCACATAAGAGTTTATGTTCAGCTGTTGTTGCACAGGAAACTGTATGCAACTCCTGGCACATAAAGGTTTGTCTATTATAGCTTCTGGCATTTAAAGCTTTCACTGGCCAAAGGTTTTATCTCTCCTCTTTCACATAGAAATATTCTTGGTAATTGCCTGGAAAAAAATTCTGGAAGCCATTTATCATTTCATGGATAATTCAGAAGTCCAGTGGTTTTAGTACCAGTGTTTTCTTCAGTGTGTTTGCATTGTTATCCCTGAGGTGTTCAAAATGGTAGGCTAAATATTTCATTCCCAAGCATGCATTTCTGATTACTCCTAACTTGTCTGATTATGAATTTAGGAAAGAACCATGCTGAGGGCTGGTTTAGCAGTCTGTATATTAAAATTAAAGGTGAAGCTCCCACACCAGCTGTTAAAAATTGTTTCTGTCAGGTCCTGCTCCCCACCACAGGCGTCTATCTCTGAAGTACTCCGCTCCTCATGCCTCTCCTGGTAGAGTGGTCTGCCTCTGACCAGGCGTAGGAGATCCCATGCCTCAATCCCCACCCTCCACGCCTCTTTTGTAGAAATGGCTGATGCTTTTTTCATCATATGCACTTCTGAGGGATTTTCAAGGGTACCAAGGCACTGCAGCTTCACATACTGCTACCTTAACGCAGCTGGTCCCACATCTGCCACTTTCCAGGGGTGGCCACAGCAGCTCTCTCTGCCAAAGAACCAGTCTCTGAGCTTGAGCATCTCTTTATATTATACAGGTTTGTAGACATCTGTCTTAAAAACCTGGAATCTTCTCTGACACCACTGCATGCATCAGTGGAATAGCATTCTTACCTTGGTACTGCAGCCAGACCCATTCCCTTTTCACCCTAGTACAATGAAGCTTTAACATCTTCAACATGGTGCTGAAGACAGTGTAATTGTTCAGCAGTTGTGAAAGCTGGTTAAAACATAAGCACAGCAGAATGACTAAAGTGTAATTATAAAATATATCATGCTGTTAGTTTAGAAAAAAATCAACCAAACCTTAACAGTGTAAACTGACTTTCCATGTACTGAATTAAACTATTTATTTTGTTCCTTTCAATTACTGCATAAAGCTTTGTTAGTTGCAGGGTTGTAATATTTTCATGCTGATTTTCAGAATCTTGTCCATGTTGTGGTTTAACCCTGCAGGCAGCTGAACACTGTATAGCTGTTCACTCACCCACTCCACCCCAGTGGGAAGGGGGAGAGAATCAGCGGAAAAAAGTTAAATTGGTGGGTTGAGATAAAGACAGTTTAATAGGATGGAAAATGAAGGGAAAATAAGAATAATAATGATAAAATGATATGCTAAACAAATGATGCACAATGTCATCGCTCACCACCTGCCGACCAAAGCCCAGCCTGTTCCCAAGCAGCAGTCCTCCCCTGGCCAACACCCCCAGTTTATACACTGAGCATGACGTCATATGGTATGGAATATCCCATTGGCCAGTTGGGGTCAGCTGTCCCGGCTGTGTCCCCTCCCAGCTTCTTGTGCACCCGGCAGAGCACGGGGAGCTGAAAAGTCCTTGACTAGTGTAAGAACTACCCAGCAACAACTAAAACATTGGTGTGTTATCAACATTATTCTCATACTAAATCCAAAACACAGCACTGTACCAGCTACTAGGAAGAAAATTAACTCTATCCCAGCTGAAACCAGGACAGTCCATAACCTAACTTCTTTAGAGAATTGTTCACTTTTTTAGAGATTGTAACAAGCATAGATTAAAAAGTGGATTACACATTTGTAGCTAGAGATAAAAACCTGCAGAGCCAAAAAAAAGCTGGTGGGAAAGCTTGGTCCTTACAGAAAATCCATGGCACATGTGATAAGAAAATCCTGCAAAGCTGTTTTGATGAGCTGGAGAAGGCAAATTACAATGGTCTTAGTCTTAATTTGGTTCTATTATCTGTTCCAGATTTCTGGTGTAAAATGTGACCATGTCGTTAGTTTCTCTGTTTACATTCAAATGTTCTATTATGGGTACTTCAGAGAGCAGAAAGAAAAGGAGGAGGGAGGAGCAGGCTAAGACAACAGACAGTTCGAAGCAAAGACGGTCCTGGATTTTAGACTGACACAGCTTAAACTTCTTCCCAGAAGTTCTCTAACTCCTGGGTTGCTACCCAGGCTGAGACTCACCAGCCGTCCCACTGAGGACCAACCACTCCACTGACAATTGCTCCTGCCAGATGTAGCCTGGATTCCCCCAGGGGATTGGGCTTCACTCACTACAACTGGATCCAGATGGAGTTTGGATACGTTGTTTCTTATCGTTGATAAGCTTTGCGGCTTATAGATACTAGTCTTTGCTTGCACAGAACCTACATTTTTGCAGTCCCATATTAAGTTGACAGCTAAAAGCAGACTATTGCAAGCTGTCTCAGTTAGGAAGCAGGTATAATAGGTAAATGCTGACATAAATGCTGTCAAGTAGAACTAATAAAATGTCATAATGTGTTATTTTGGTTCAAAAAAATTGAGACGTGCTTTATTTAGATTTAAATACATAGTGATTTAGATAAGTACCATACATCACATAACCAATTTTCTCCAAAACTTTTTTTAGAAAGATAATTAAACTTGTCAATCAATATGGATGTAAAACTATCAATACTAGATGTCTGCTGTATCAAAGGTATACTGGTGTATGGAACAGCAGCTAAACAAGAGTACTTCAGAGAGAATTTTAAATTACTAAGGAGGTGACCTGGGAAGCTTTAGTTACGTAACTGAAAGATAAGATTTGAAGTATATTTTCCATGAACAAAAAGTAGAAAATCCTGAGGTGTCATAAAATATGTCAATATTCTGCACAGAATTTGGGAAGTTTCCTCAAACTTATACATAACACAATCAATATGCTTCCTTAATTTGAAATGTAGTTTAAACCTCCTAGATTATTAGCTCCTATTACTAATGTACCCATAAGCCCAAAATGCAGTATCTTCCATAGGAAAGGATATATTCCCCAAATTTCTAACACTTTAGATCAAACCTGAACTGGGTATAGTTTATTGCACATAGAAATATTGTGTTGCTATTTATTATTCGAAGTGACTGCTTCTGTAGCTGTGCTTGAGCAGCTAAATGTAGAAGTCTAGAGAAAATAACTCTCCCATCAACAAAGTTAAAGACATGTAAATAGTATAACTAGTGCTGATAAACAAAGAGAATAAAAAGTTTGTCCTGTATAAGTCATAACCTTAATAGTAACAGGCAGCCACAACATTAATTCGGTGACTAACGCAATGACATTTCTATTTTTTCTGTATGTCCTCTTGCCACCGAATGCACAATGTGGATGTGGAGCTGCTATGCATACTAAGCTTCTTCATTCTCAGAATGTCACAGTTACATATGAACTTTCTGCTTTTCTGTCTGGTAAGTAGTCTGCTCAATTTATGTGCTATGTGTCCTATGGTTCCAAGAAACTAAATTCAAACAGAAGAGGCAGATTCAGTTTGTCTCTTTCAGACATATATTCTGTTTATACATTCATATCCATGTTACAAAAGATAGTAGGGCTTTTAAAAAAGTATGGAATGTCTCATTTTTCTTATAGTGGTGCTCTGATCTTACAAGCACAACCAGGCAATCAGTGTACAAGGGGTGTCCGCTACCTTGCAAACATGGGGCCCACCCCCATCAAAACATTATAATCCTCAGGAAAATCTTTCTAAGCCTTATTTCCTTCTTATGCAAAGTGCAGTGCTAGTATCAAGTGTGGCACTGATACACATTAAAACAAGAAGTGCTCACCAAAATTCATATGTGAGTGGGAAATACATTGCCCTGGTCAGTAGCGTTCAGTGACAATCCCCACAAGCTAAACACCATTTGAAGTGCCACTGGGCATACACATTTTCTGACCATGTTTGTAAAATTTTATTTAAACAAAATAAACAATAGTTGCATAGAAATTAATGTCTATAAAACTGTTCATGAGGAACCCAAACAATAATAGTGTTAAATTTCAAGATTATAATTTTCTGTAAGTTTTGAAAGAGGAGATACTTTGTCCTCACTACCTAGTTTTGTGATGGAGGTAGGCTTATTTATAAAGGGATTAGGAGATACTACTCACGATATCAGAGGTTGGACTACAGAACAGTGTCTGTTATTCCTATGTCATTGTTCATGCACAATTCCAACTGTATCTAGATATGTTTAAGTTCTGCTTAAAGGAGTGTCCTGTGGTCATTTTAATGAGACAAATTACTGTCTATACACAGAGAGTGTGTCTATGTTGCAAAATAAGAGGATCAGGGAGAGAACTTGAACACTGGATTTCCACACTGTGGAATGATTATTTTTCTTTTTGGCTCTTCTTCTGAGAGTGCTTGCACTAGCTCTCTGTAGGACAAAAAGCCTGGATATTGTCTGGAAAATAGATCATTGCAGGGAATCTCTAATTAGAAATATGGACAAAGATGCAGAGATGTCCAATATAGTGCTCCAGTGCTATCTGAGAAGGCTTTGCAGCCTCAAGAACTTCCACACACTCAAATGCCAGTATATGCAACCCATACTCTTAATTTCACATCATAAAATCCACTTGAGCTGCCTATGACACATACCTTTTAATTTTGAATACCTTGAACAGAAAACTCATCTGAGATTATAATTACACATTATGCTATGTATTGTGCTAAATCTCAGTCATATGGATCTGAGACACTCTGCACTGGTTGGTCTGGGGGCCAGGGATCTCTTGCTGGGACTGATATAGTTACTTGTATAGCCACTGTGGCTTCATGTAGACACAGTAAATGTGGGTTGTGACCCTGATGGCAGCTGAAGACTGTCCTCTAGAGCTCAAGATATGGCATGTCTGAGGAGGCCTCCTACCTTATGTAAATACACTATACTTACTGCTATACTTAGCTGCCTGGTCAATATTAGCAGTTTAGTATAATTTAGTGTGCACTTTGTGTACTTTCTGCCCCTGACCAAGTGTTTTCTTGTGCTTCTGCGGAACAGGAGATCAAGACAAGGTGGACAGTTTCGAGGGTCTGCTTTGAGACCAGAGGTGGCATGGCTTTGTGGTGTGTTATAAACCTCAGACACAGAGCCTAGTTTTTAAACACAGGCTAATTTTTTCAAATTTGGTTTTTCATTATACCAACTAGGACAGTACCCAGAAATCAAGGGCAGGTACACTGACATTAATGCAAATTTCCCCATCAAAAATATTTTAATCAATAGTTCTCTCCTATTTCTATACCTTTACAAATCTCTTCCAGGTCACATAAGCAGTCATGAGCAAGGCTTGTTCTCAGCTCAGTTTAATTAACTAATGAAGTCATAACCAAGAAGTATAGACACTCCTGGGCCATGCTAAACTGCAAACATAGAAATCTGGAGAGACTGGAGAGCCCAAGGACTCATTGAAAATTTCAGTCTGAATATTGTTTCCAGCTTTCCATCCATGATATTATTTCTAGCACTTTTCTTTAAGTAAATTTAAGCTTCACCCTTGTTAACAACTTCTCTTGGTTGTTTCAAATGTAATTGATAAAATACTCCTTTATCGTCTATTAAATATTTAAGAAAATAAGCTCAAGTAACCCCTCTTTACTATCTCGGAAGTAGCTTAATGTCAATTTTATAACGTGACTATAATATTTGTCCAACAAAAATACATTTTAATCTACAAAGATTTTAGAAAATCTATATGATAGCAATAGTCCTTAAATACAGCTGTGAAAGTGATCACAGTTATGATCTGGGTTTAGTTTTGACATAACTGTACAGACATGTAAATGCAATCATTAGACTCTTAAGAGAGCGTGATTCACATAGAACATTTAGTATATTCTATAGCAAACAAAAAAACCCATTTCCTTTTTATTTTTTTCCTTTTTAGCCAGAGGTAGCGGCAAGATTGTTTTAACGCCTTAGGCAAACTAATTGACAATATGTCCCTTAGTGGGAGGTTATGCAATAGCCCCGGAATAGCCTTCAGTCTGTACTATAAGACATTCAAGTACAAAAAAATATGAAAAATGCCCCCAGATCTGACAGGAAAGGAAGCACTTACCTTCTAGCTTTAAAAAACGGTGGGAACACGCAACAGAAGAAACACAAAGAATATTCATTATACCAGGGGCAGTTAGTGTTTTTGCTTCATTCTTCTCAAGCCTCAGTATTGTCAGCTACAACTTTTCTACATATGACATTGAAGGAATGCGGCCTGAATTAAAGATGTGAATCTAAGCTTCATTGGTTAAACCATATTGAAGTCATGTATTTGATCTAATCAAATTTACTGAAAAGAATTAACTTAATTCCCTAAATTAAGGCCACTTCACACACTATTTGTTGTAAATTTAGTGTGTTACTGTGTTTTCCTCAAATACAGAATACAAAGTCCCCTTTACTGCATCAAAAATGCATTTCTAACACCCTGAGATGATCTTTCAAATAATTGGTGTTTTAATTCAACAAGGAAAGGATCATCTCAATAATGTAATTCTGTAGTTTCTCTGCTTCTGTTGTGACTAACACTTCAACATGTACAGAGTAAAGAATATCTGTTTTTAAGACTTTGTAACATTTTTCCCAGTATATCTTTAATTTTCATTTCAGTTACGGTAAATATGTCATCTTACCATATGTCAACCAACTTACCATAAAACCTCATGTTTTCTGAATACATCCTTCATGTTTCATTTTCACCTGTCTCTTTCAGGGAGTTCATACTAAGGCATCATGAAACTAATTTTACTGAGGACCTAATGGGTGGATCCCCACTCTTTACTCTGGTCCTTCAGATGGCTGGGGATGCACTTGGAAATTAACTCAAAGCTCAAAAATCAGCTTTTGGGGCTCACCATTCCAAACAATCAAGCTTGTATTCTCTATGGTACTTGGGGGCAACCGCAGAGATCCAGCGAAGACGAAGTTACAAACTAAGCAGTAAATCTACACAGGAATATTGGAGTCATGAAAATGAAGAAGCTAAGCCTTAAAAAGAGGTTATCATAATTGAATGCCATGACCCTAGCCAGGTCTTTTGTAAATAAATGCTTAGTTAGAGCAGTGCAGAGAGACCCTGAAGTTTTGACACAACTCAACAAAAGCTGAACACCACACAGCTGCTCATCCATTCCACAGCTCAGATCATGAGTCAGTGGGAATTGCCAGGACCCCCTGCTTCTGTTTTGGTATGATTGGATTCATGTATATGGATATGCTGATTTATTATTTCAAATGTTTACGTCTATGTAAACAAAGCTTTCAACTTATTAAGTGTGGATAAAACCTCTTCTGCTTTATCAGTGTGGAAAACATTTTATGTGTTACACCACAGGCTAAGATTTGCTTTTGAAAGACTGTTGGAAAATTCAGTTTCTAAGAACTTTGGAAGGCTTGTGCTAATAAGTGCTGTCTTACCAGTCATGTTTATGTAGTGTGTTGTAATTCTTAATTATCTGAATGGGTTTGAATATGCTGAATAGAGAAAAAGTTCGTGGTGTAAAAAGATAACTCTGCACAATACAAATGTGAGAGATAATGGCTACACTGGAGGCTAGGGAAGAATTTGTATTCTAGATTTATAATAATCAGATTAAAATTCATCATTTCAGCTGCTTTTCTGCTCTAACGTTGCAGCCGTGATACACAGCTGAGCTCAGATGTGGTGAAATTGGACATACTGAAACTACATGTGGTGAATTCCCTCAATTACTTCAATGCACTGGAATATATTTTAACTTTCACAAGTCATTGGCTGAATTAACAGATGCGCTACAGTTACAAGCAATTCCTTGCGCAATGAGCCTGCTACATGTGCATTGCTCCATGTGTCTACTTATGGTTCCTTGTCCAGGCATTTCACAGAGAAAGGCTTTCCCCTTCTTGTTATTAAAATATCTTCAGAGCATTTCAACTTATTCTTAAATTTTAGTAACATCATTTGCTATTGGTGTTGGGTTTTTTTAACATAATCAGTTAATTTTAAACATGAGTCTTGTCTTCATGGTTTTGGGAATAATCTTTTAACATATACACAGCATAATGAAAATAAATGAACATAAAAAGCCATTGTCAAAAAAATGGTGAAACATCATTAAAAAGACATTCTTTCTTAGAGAAATTGCTGTACTGCTAAATCATTCTTTGAAAGTGCTGATTCTGTGACACTTTCTGGGAAGAATTGATAGGATGTTGGAAGCTACGCAGCTGTCCTGTAAATCAACAACGACATATTTCTTACAATATCTGTGTAAGCCTGAGGGGAGAAAAGGTATTCCATGTTTCCTCCATTAATGTTTCCAGCAGTGTTATTGTGCTTGTAGCATTGGTTACAACACTGTATCAGTACTCACAGGAAGAGCATTGTGTTTTGAGATTTTGGCAAGGGTGTTTTAAATAAAGCCCAATATAAATGTAAAAAAAAAACAACCAAAAGAACTAACTGTAGCTTACAAAGGAGATAGTTGGTAAAAACTGAAGCAAGAAAGCCTCTCAAACTATCTAGTAAAATAAATGCAGTGACTACACTATAAAGCCTTAAACTTGTTCATTGTGATTCTACTCTCTCTAACCATGATGTCAGGCTGTATGCAATGCTACCAAGCTCAGTGTCTCACTCTGGTTTTAGTGCAAGTGTCACAGAATATAAAGGCAAAGAGATCATAGATTCCTAAATTTAAAACCAGCCTTTTTTTCTGCCTCATTATAATCTAGAGATATACTACCAATTAGATTATTTCAGAGAGTATTTTAAGAAACAAAGATTTGTTTTTATTCCTAGCAACTGATGTATGCTGAATTTTGTGTTCTGGAATTTTAAATTTTTTTTTCTCAGATTGTATTTCTTCCAGGAAACAGAAAATATACAATAAAAAAACTGCATGGAGAAGAAATGAAGAGTGGTTTTTTTAGGCATGTGCCATGGGATCATGACACAGGGCAACACTGTATGAAAATAAGTATAAGCTGTTAGACTACCCAGTGGCATGAGAATGGTTTTCTGAGCTTTCATGTAGCACAGCATTAAGTCTCTTAAGTTGTCTTCATTGCTTAAAATAACTTGTCAGAAAACAGGAAACTCAGATAGTCATTGGTTACAGAAGACAAGACCTTTAGTTGCTTCTAGCTTTGAGCATCTGAGGTGAATATGATCAGTTATTTTGTAGGCAGCTGTTTCTGTCCCTGTGCCTTCAAACTCTACCCAGTTGGCTGAGATGTGAACAGAAACCCCAAGGGGTGCAATTTTTGAAATGGATCCAAAGCAGCTTTGCTCACGCTGTGTTCCATGTAAGTTTTATTTTTGATCATGATGACATAGGTTAAAAATAGCTGGGATGTTTGTACTGTTCATGAAATAGCAAATACTCTGGCTTTCTCACTGTAAAAACTAGATAAACCAAATATCTTTAGTCTGACAGCTGTGTTCCTGCTGTGATTCTTGTGTGAACTGGTACTGCTGGGGAAGAAACTGGTAGTGATACAGGAGAAAACCTTGCATCTTGCTAGACTATGCAACAAGAAAAGGATGTGTTGACAAATTCATACACAGTAGTCTTCAGAAGGTGGTCACCTCATGGATTAGGGCAAATTTTAAATGTATAAAATTGGAAGTAGCTTTGGAAACAATTGTGGAAAAATTTTGGGGGCTGTGTTTGTCCTTTCTCTCTCTCCCCCCCTTCTTTCTTACTTTTCCTTTCTTAAATTTTATATCTCTTTCTTTCTTTCTCTTTTTTTTTTTTCTTTTTTTAATGTCAGAATGAATTCCAGCTTAGTATTCAGTACACTCTATAATAAGTACATCGTAAAGGAAAGGCAAGTCTGTGGAAAATTCAGAAAAAAAAATACCATTGGCAAGGAAATAAATCTGAATTCTTAAAAAAAGGTCTTCCAGCTGGCAAAACTGAGAAATGTCTGATTACAGTTATTTGTTTTTCATGTTCAGCTTTTTCCCAATCTTTTTGATTCCAAACTAGTTTTGATTTGTGCATAAAAAACCTAATCATCAGAAGTGAGAGCATACAGATGATAATTTATATTTCTCTTACCTTTCGCTATTCTGTAGTGCTTCTTCTGTAGTTTCTTTGGCAATCATCTTTTTGTTAACTTCCCTAGTATGTCCACACAGCAAAGTAAGGTGAAGACCATAACTTGTCTCCCAACCTGCTGAGTGATTGGTCTGAGAGTGTGTATCCAGGGTTGGGATTCACTGCCATGGGGGAACACGCTACAGACTGGAGAAGAGCTGCCCCCTCTGCAGTCTCCCCATCTGCTGAAAAGACAGAATCAAAGCTCTAGTCATCCCCACTACCATTTCTCCACTTAATTTCTGGCTGCCATTTAACTGTTATGATATATTTGGTAGTTCCAGATTTTCTTATTCACAAAAGCACCCTTAAGTTTAAAACCAGTTTGATGCCCTAAGTGCTCTCTCTAACTCATTGTTTGATTTCAGGCTGCTCACTAAACTTTATGGGATTTTAGTTTATGCATCTTTTAAACAGATGTAGGCTGTAGTTATTTCAAGACTAAAATAGTGTTTTTAAAATGCTTTGACTTCTTCAGAATAACAAAGTTGTTGAAAATAACGAGTGCCATAATAATATTTTGCCTCTGCTGGCATCCTGCAGTATTAGTAAAATTAAATATATTCTTTTTCTTGTAATCAGAAGTGTTAGATATACCGTTTAGGAAGACTGGGAGAAATATCCCTGGAATTTTCTTACTGGAGTCGAATCACAGAATCCCAGGTTAGAAGGGACCTCAGGGATCATCTAGTCCAACCTTTCTAGGAAGAGCACAGTCTAGACAAGATGGCCCAGCACCCTGTCCAGACGACTCTTAAAGTGTCCAATGTGGCCGAGTCAACCACTTCCCTGGGGAGATTATTCCAATGGTTGACTCTCCTCAATGTGAAAAATTTCCCTCTGGTGTCCAATCGGAATCTCCCCAAGAGCAACTTGTATCCATTCCCCCTTGTCCTCTCCATGGGACTCCGTGTAAAAAGGGAATCTCCACCTTCTTTGTAACTGCCCCTTAAGTACTTGTACATGGTGATGAGATCCCCTCTGAGACTCCTTTTCTCAAGGCTGAACAAACCCATTTCTCCCAGCCTATCCTCATATGGCAGCTTCCCAGTCCTTTGATCATCTTGGTGGCCCTTCTCTGGACCCCTTCCAGCCTGGCCACATCCTTTTTGTATAGCGGGGACCAGAACTGCACACAGTGCTCCAGGTGTGGCCTGACAAGCGCTGAGTAGAGCAGGATGGTGACTTCTTTATCTCTGCTGGCAATGCCCTTTTTGATGCAACCCAGCATCCTGTTGGCCTTCTTGGCTGCAGCAGCACACTGCTCGCTCATGTTGAGCTTTCTGTCCACCAGGACCCCCAGGTCCCTTTCCACAGAGCTGCTTTCCAGCCAGGTGGATCCCAGTCTGTGCTGCACTCCTGGATTCTGTTTTCCCAGATGCATGACCTTACACTTGCCCTTGTTGAACTTCATAAGGTTCTTGTGTGCCCACTCTTCCAGCCGATCCAGATCTCCCTGCAGAGCAGCTCTCCCTTCTGGAGTGCCTACTTCCCCACTCAGTTTGGTGTCATCTGCAAACTTCATTGGACTACACTTGATGCTGTTATCCAGATCACTTATAAAGATGTTGAATAACATTGGGCCCAATATCGATCCCTGGGGGTCTCCACTTGTGACAGGATGCCACTAGGAAAAGGAGCTATTTATCACCACCTTTTGGGTGCGGCCTGTCAGCCAGCTCCCCACCCACTGCACAGACCACTTGTCTGGGCCATAACACATTAATGTCTCCAAGAGGAAACTGTGGGGGACCGTATCAAAAGCCTTGGAGAAGTCCAGGTAGATAATGACCACCGCCCGCCCCATGTCAACCAGGCAAGTCACTTTGTCGTAGAGGGCCACCAGGTTTGTCAAGCATGATCTGCTATTAGCGAAGCCATGTTGGCTTTTCCCAATCATGTGCTTCATTTGACTTGTGATGGCCCCCAGGAGGGTTCATTCCATAACTTCCCCAGGGATTGAAGTAAGGCTGACGGGCCTATAGTTACCTGGATCCTCCCTTGAGCCCTTCTTGTAGATAGGCGCAACATTTGCCTTCCTCCAGTCCTCTGGGACATCCCCCATTCTCCACAACTCGAAGATTATGGAGAGCAGCCTTGCGATGACGTCAGCCAGCTCTCCCAACACCCTTGGGTGGATGGCATCAGGGCCCATTGATTTGTAGAGGTCAAGCTCCTGTAATAATTCATGTACTAACTCTTCCTTCACTGATGGTGGGTTGGTGTTTGGATCAACTGGAAATTTCGTTCCCAAAGCCTGGGACCCAACAGTGCTGGTAAAGACCGAGGTGAAGAAAGTGTTGAGGACCTCTGCCTTTTCTGCATCATTGGTGATTGATTCTCCTTTTCTGTTTAACAGTGGGCCTATGTTTTCCTTCTGTTTCTGCTTGTGGTTGACATACCTGAAGAACCCTTTCTTGTTATTCTTGACATCTACAGCCAGTTTCAATTCGAGCTGGGCTTTTGCTTTTCTAACTGCATCTCTGCACGCTCTGGTAATGCCCTTGCAGCTCGCAACGGATAATCCTCCGCTTCTCCATCTCTGGTGTGCTTTCCTTTTGGATTTGAGTAGACCCAGGAGGTCATGGTTGAGCCAAGGGGTCCTCTTGCTCCGCTTACTTCCCTTTCCTTTATAAGGGATAAATAGGTTTTGTACTTCCAATAGAGAGTTCTTGAAGAACTCCCAGCACTCACTAGCTCCTTTGTCTTCCATGGAAGCATCCCATGGGATCCCTCTCAAGTGAGCTCTGAGCGAGCTGAAGTTTGCTCTTCTAAAATCTAGAACCCTTGTCTTAGAGCTGACCTTCAGCACACTCAGCAGGATCCCGAACTCCACAATATTGTGGTCACTGCAGCCAAGGCTATCGCTAACCGAGGTATTACAAAGCAGGCTTTCTCGGTTTGTGAATAGCAAGTCCAGCAGCGCCTCATTCCTGGTTGGCACATCTAACATTTGTGTGAGGAAACAGTCCTCTATGCATTCCAGGAACTTAGTGGATGACATGTGAGCTGCCATATTGTTCTTCCAGCAGATGTCTGGGTAGATGAAGACACCCATAAGGACCAGGTTCTGTTGGCCAGAAGCTTGCTTTAGTGCCCCAAGTATCACTTCATCGGCATTGTCATCGTAGTTAGGAGGTCGATAGCAGATGCCCACTGTGAGGTCCTGCTTGGAGATGAGCCCTCTGGCTTTAACCCAGAGGCATTTGATAGAGGAGTTGCAATCACTGTAGTTGACTTTGATACATTTGAGGTTTTTCTTGATGTAGAGTGCAACTCCTCCACCTCTTTTACCCTGCCTGTCTTTACTAAAGGACCTGTAACCGTCCATTGCAATCCCCCAGTCATTTGAGTTGTCCCACGTTTCAATTACTCCTATGATGTCATACCTTCCTGAGTAGGCACGGAGATCCAGTTCCTCCTGTTTGTTTCCTAGACTGCATGCATTTGTATGCTTGTACTTCAGGTAATTACTCTTCTGTTTCACATCTTGGGAGACAGCTAAGGAACATTTGTCACCACACTGGTTGGCCTGACTTATTCTCCTGTTGGATGTGCTGATTTGAGGATTTCCCTAATGGATCTCACCCCCCAAGTCCTTCAGTTTAAAGCCTGCCTCACCAAGATAGCCAGCCTACTGCTGAAGATTCCCTTACCCCTTCTAGACAGGTGGATTCCATCCCTCCCTAGCATGTTGTAGTCATTGAAGAACACCCCATTGTTGTACAAGCGAAACCCCTCACGGCAGCACCAGCCATGTAGCCAGGAGCTGATATATATTATGCCCCTATTTCTCGCTGCCCCCTTCCCTTGAACTGGCAAAATGGAGGAGAAGATAACTTGGGCGCCAATATTTTTCACTTGCTCCACCAGGGCTCCAAAGTCTTTCAAGATTTTGCTCAGGTTACGGCTCTCAGTGTCATTCATGAAAAGTGCTAAAAACTTATTTCATTCTATCATTAGATGAGAGTAAACTAAGAAAATAATCTGAGAGACACTAAGCAACCACATGTGTATATGAGCAGATAATAAAAGCCTGGCAGAAATTTTGTGGCATCTAACACTTATATGAGTTCAGCTGGAGTTATTCCATTTCCTTGGCTTTGTTCTTAGCTGTAACAAAACTGAGGGAGTTCTAAGTTTCACTTAAAAAATTATAACAGCAATTTAAGAGAATATCAAGTTTTTGGTATAGCTCTGAGATTTTTTTTTGTACTTCTCTTCACAAATTAAGGGGAACAATGTGTTCATTTTACACCATAGATCCATTAAAAAAAAAGTAACAAGCATGATGCCAATGTATTCTTTTCATGAAGTATTTTTATTTTACTCATTAATAACTTGGACGTATTTGTAGGAAGCTAACCATAACACTTAATATCTACAATAAGATTTGAAAGATTTTGGATGCCAAAGTAATACGAATTCATAGGACACACAATTAAGAATAAAGCAGGGTAGGTTATTAATTGGGAAGTTTAAGCCTTAGCAAAGTTTATTGATTTCTCAGTGAGCTCTGTTCCTTCCTTTGTTTCTTTTTCTCCTCTTTGTGTAGAAATACAAGGCCAAATGTGAAAGGAGGAACAGTTGTATTTTATCTGACAGTTCTGCATCTACCTGAAACCTGTCCTTCCCTTGATATGAGATGTGATACTGCTGTCCTTACAAGATAGGGCAAACTCTGTTTTTCCATGGGTTATGTAAAGAGAACCTCTAAAGGTTTCTGGCCCTTCCAGGACAAAGCAACATCCTACAGGCCCTGGAATACCCTCATTCAACTGTTTGTTAGAATATGCTGAAAGAGTGACTGAATGAGAAACATGGACCCAGTTCCTCCAAATTCTTCCTTCTAAGGTTTGTTAACCCACTTTTCTTTTACTAAAGGGTCATTGTAGGTACAAAAAACATGTCTCATTAACTGCCACCTCTGAATTTGACAATCCTGACTTCTACAATGTGTAGTTATTGTGTATACTGATTAAGGATATAGACATTACATTTTTTTTTATAAATTTAAAAGTACTTGTTAAAACCCCTGATGCTTCACCAGGCAGGAGATACCCAGGTTTGTCTTTGACACTTCTGACCAAAGGAGCCTCTGAGGAGAAGAGATTGGCAAAAACATCAGCAGACTTAGGTTTAGACCAGACAAAAGAGAAAACAAATACCATTCCAAAGTTGGGTCAATTCCCATGACAACATTCAGAAGCTGTCAAGAAGACTTAATTGTTATCGGAGAAGAAAAAAGAAATATTGAGGACAATAAAAAGAAATCCAGGTTGAAGTAGGAATCATCTGGAAGGATTTTAGAATACAGGGATGAATTATAGTAGGAAAAAGGGTGCTCTTTAGTTGATGAGAAGAAAGGGAGGTTGTGGAAGAAGTCAGAAACTTGAGGAAAGGAGGAACAAAAAGATACTGAATGAGTATTTTTTTTTAAATGTTGCAGGGAAATGGTCACATCTGCAGGTTCTTTTTTTCTTCAAAGAGATGTTTCTAGAATAATATATTTTTTCCTGAAGAAACAACGAACATTCCAGCCAAAATCCTATCCCTTGCCCCAGAAAAAGACACACCCTTGACACAATTTTAGTGAAAATAATAAAGAGGTTTTTGAACATTTGGCATATGATAAATGACTCAATTCAAGTATCCAAACCTTTAAACTTCATGCATGAATCAAATAAAATTTCAAGCAGTGAGGAAAGAGTAAAAATAACTGCAACATGATACCCTAGAAGGATGCTGTTCCATGAAATCTACACACTATTTGTCTTCATAGAAAACATAATTTACAAGTTGATATTGAGGTAATACATATTTATATATCCAAGTGCAGTAATGTGTCCAATAAGAATAAAAATTTATGATCCTAAATTTTCTAGCATTTGGTAGGTATTTATAGGATAACCAGCATCACTTTATCAGCTGACTGAGTAGTTTTCTACCTCAGTATATTTGAATCATAGAACAATTTCACAGGCTGGATTCTGAGCTTGCTGTTATATTTTACTTCAGAGCATAACATATATGAAGCCACATGAAAGGTTATCCTGAGTAACTTTTGGGAATACCAGTGTGATTTTCAAAATGTTTATACATACATACATGTGCATAAATATACATGAATTTGTATATTGCCCCATACAGACATTTTCACCAATCAGTGAGAAAGTTTCTTGGTAACAAAAGCTACATCAGTTAACATTACTGTCTGTCAAGACTGTATTTTCAATGAAGCCAAGTTTAAGATTAAAACGAAGGCAGCATTAAAATTACATAATCTCATTTTAAACATGCTGTATGTGGAAAAGCAACAGGGCAATCTCCTAACAGATGTGCAGACTCCTGCCGTTTACTGCAATTCTGATAAGAAATAATAAAATAAAAAATCCTCAAAGCTGATATAAGTTAATGTATTTGCAATTATTTAGATTTGTAAATTATGATCCCTACTAGAACAAATAAATTTTTTAATCTCAAAGTGTAGTGTAAATTGTAATAAAAGCTGCTTATTGGTAAAATATAGTACCTTAAGAAAGCATTATCATAATCCTTTTGTATCTAGCCATGCTGCAACAACTCTGGGTACCCCCTGAAAGGTAAAAGTGGCAAATAAAATACAGCTTTCACATTAAATTTGGAGATTTAGTTTGCTATTTTTTGAATTTCCGTGTCAGTGGACACTGACTACACTATACAGTGTTGTCTTGTGCTACCGCTGAGTGACCTGGTAACCTCTGTGTGACCCAGCAGAGCAACATCCTGAAGTAATAATTCTGGATTTCAGAAACAAAAATAAGAAATCAAAGCTTGACATAGCCCTGTTATAAATGTACTGTTTCAAAGTTCAGGTCTAGCTGTCTGAGAGCTCACTAAAGTATACCTGCACAACAGTGATATAAAAGGCTATCCCAACTTGAGGAAGTTAAGGATTAGGTGTTTAATCATGGTTGTTCAAGCATAATGGTGCTGAAAAGGCATAATAAGTTTATTCCATGCTAATGTGGTGATAAATTCATTGTCTGGAATCAGTAACAGCGCATACCTGTTAGGTGTCATCAGCAGTTCTTATAGACCCAGAGGGTGTCTGAATAAGGTTCAGCACATCTCTGTGTAATAGATTAGCTAGTCCTTTTTAAAATGTCCATGTTTTTTTACCCTGGCCTCCTGTACAGACCCCCTGCTCACAGCATCTCTTTTCCAGCCCTAAACTGGTTGTTGTTTGCATCACAGGAACTGTAAGTAGACTCCAAGAGTATAGGCTATTATATTTTTTTTCTTTGCAAAGATTTAAAATGAAATGAATTCTTGCAGAAATCCACAAAGTCTTAGAAACATTCTTTGCTGCACTTCCTCTGTATCTTTTGCTGTTAAAATGACCAAAGTTTAGGACTGAATGAAACTCATAAGTGAGGCTAGCGAATCTTGTGCTGAATGACTTCCCACTGCTGTCCAAAAATTCTTCACTGGAAGTGCAGTACTCAAAGGGTCATATCTGCTGACTGTATGACTGGTTTATGCCACCTGGGCAGAGGGTCTGCCATTTAAACCATGAATCCTGAATATTTTAAGTAGATGTCTGACTACAGTTCTGTAAATTAAACATTAGTCATTGCTAAGACTTTTCAATGTGAATGTAAGCCACCAGATTCAGCTCTGCCACAACTTTGATCTTGTGCTCTGATTCTGTGAAGTGCTTGCATTCAGAGTGCAGGCTATAGCCATCTATCTGCAGTCCTAGATTTACTGTACCTTCAGGCCCCTTATGCATGCTGAAAGGACTAACTCACCTAGTTTTCAAGCCTGAACTTGTCAGGACTGCAGTCCCTGGACTCCACACTGAGAATCTGCCTTGTTCACCACAGCACATCACTGAAGTTCAGCATCTGAGTTTCTGCTCTTGGGGGCAACGATAAGGTTATTTTGTGGCCAGACTCCTCTCATTCACTTTATTCAAATAATAGTATTTCAAAGGAGGCATAAAAGGAGAACAGTTCCTGGAAGCTTCTGTATCACAGGCCCTGGTTTTTATGGGAGATTTTGACCTCCCTGTTCCTTGCTAGAATGACAACACAGTGGGATGCAAGCAGTCAAGCAGATTTCTGAAGGTGGCAGAAGTACAGGGTGGACCAACCATGTGTGACACACAGCTGATCTGCTATTCACAGGTGAGGAAAAACTGTCTGGGGAGATGGGAATCAATAGCAGTCTTGGCTGGAGTCACCTTGAAGCAGTGGAGCTCAGAATGCTAAGGGGAGTGACGAAAGAAAGGAGCAAGAATACTGACCCTGGACTTCAGGCAAGTATCCTTAAGTGTATTCAGGAAACTTATTAGTGGGTTCCTGTGGGAGGACAATGTCTCAATACTAAAAAAAGGAGGTGGAAGTGGGACAGGCTCCAATGGAAGAATTTAGAAACATTACCTAAGTATGTAGGGATGGTGTCTGGAAAGCTAAAACTCACTGAGATATGATGCTTACAAGAAATGTAAAAAGCAGCAAGAAAATTTTCTATGGTTACATTAGTATTAAAACAGTGAAAAGGAAAATGTGGGAACACTGCTGAAAGGGGCAGGTGACTTAGAGACAGTGGATGCAAACTAGACTGAACTACTCAGTGCCACTTTTGCCTCACTTTTCATCAATGGGGTGTCCCAGGCCTCTGTGATTAATGAAAAGCTTGAAGGAAGGGAAGAACTATTAGCAGCTGATGAGGATAAAGATTGGCATTACCTGAAAAACTCTGTCTTTGCATGTCCATAGGTCAGGCTGCATCCAAGGATGCTGAGAGAACTGACCACTGCCCTTGTAAGCCTTCTTTGTGTCATATTCCAAAGGTAATGGAGATTGAGGGAGATTCCTGATGACTGAATAAAAGCACTCATCTTCAAAAAGGATCAAAAAAGAAAATCTGGCAAATTACAGGCCAATCAACCTCACTTTGTTCCTGGAAAAATAATAAAGCAAATCCTCTTGGAGCATATCTCTAGGCACATGAAGAAGAAGGTGACTGAGTTACTGAGGGTAAATCATGCCTGAGCAACCTGGTTGCCTTGGTGATAAAATGACTGGATTTACAGATAAGGGGAGAATGAGGGATGTCATTTATATAAATTTAAGCAAGGTTTTCAACATTGTCTTCAACCATGTTCTTGTGCAAAATTTACGACACTGGCTAGGTGGGTGAACAATCAACAGGTAAAAATCTAGTAGAAAGATCAGGCTCAAAAGGTAGAGGTTATTGGGTCATAAGGAGGCTGGTAACAAATAGAGTTCCAGAGAGGTCTAACTTGGGAACAGTTGTGTTTAATGGCTTTGTCAATGGTCTGGAAAAGGCAGTGGAGTGTCCTCCCATCAGCTGTGGAGATGATACCAAATTGAGGAGACCGGTCAATATGCTTGACAGCAGGGCTGCCATATAGAAGGACAGGCTGAAGGAATGGGCTGACAGGAACCTTATGAATTTCAACAGGGCCAAACAGAAGACCTGCACATGGAAAGGAAGATCCCCGTGCAGTGATACAGGCTAGCTGGAGAGCAGCTCTGTGAAAAAAAGACCCTGGGGTCTTGTCAGGCAGCTGAAAATGAACCAATAGCATGTCCTAGCAGAAAAAAATCCAACAGCATCCTTAGCTATATTAACAGGAGCAGAGCTGGTAGATTAAGAGGACAGACTATCCTCCTCCTTCTGTCACTCATTAGACCGTATCTGGAGTACTGTATCCAGGTTTGGCCCTCGAGTACAAGACAGTCATTGACAAACTGTAGCAAGTTCATTGAAGATGAGTGGGGGTTGGAGCACCTGCGATGTGAGGAGAAGCAAAGGCAGCCTCGTTGGTTTAGCCTGGAGAACAGAGCTGGCTTCAAGGAGACTGAAGAGCTTCCCCCCTAATACCTATGGGGAGGTTACAGAGAAGACAGCCAGCATCTGCACAGTAGTGCACAGAAGGAAGATAAGAGGAAATGGGTGTAAGCAGAAATAAGGTTCATACTGACTATAGGGAGAAACTTTTTCTGCAGAAGCAAGGAGTGGAAGCTTGGTTGCAAAGAGGTTAACCAAAGTTGTTCAGTCTCTGTCCATCCCTAGAGATTTTCAAGACCCAACAGCATAAAATCCACAACAATCTGGTCTGACCACAGAGACTACCTTGCTTTGAGCAGGAAGTCAGACTAGAAAACTTCACAGGCACCTTCTACCCCAAATTATTGCAAGATTCCATCCTGTGATCACATGATCCTTGATCCCACAATCCAAGAAACTGCTTATATGGCTGTGTGTGCATGAGCCTCCTACATAGTCACTCTTCCTCCCCTTGAATAACCTAGTGGATTTGAACTTCCTGCACACTCATTTTTTCAGGGCCTTTCTGTCCTGTGTGTTTAACAAGAGTGTGTTCCTCTTGCACATCTAGCTTGTCTTTTCATGCAGAATTATCATCTTTGATTTTTTTTCTCCTGCTGATGTATCAAGCCCGATTCATGTAAGTCCCAACAAAAAAACATTGCTTCAGCAGTGGAGATTAATTACTGTCCCTAGTCTCTTTAGTTCTTGCAGTAGGTCTACTTTATTTTACCCTCTCAGTTGGGGCTGCTGTCAGTATGAAGTCCATAAAGATACATAATAATGCTTGAAGCATTAAAATATTACACTGACCAAATATAACACAATGCCATAGCTTCTCTCTGTAATCATTGACATTATCATTATGTGCACCAACTCCTGCAAAGGTAACCTGATCTGATTAAGTACTTCCTGACTGAACAGAGCGCTTCATATTAGCAAGCCTTCCATTGTGCTTCTGCACGCTGGGGGAATGATCTTAAAAAAACATACAAAAAGAAAAGAGCTGGAAATCTTACTGTAGAGCTACGACACATAAAATGTGTGTTTCAACCTAAATCAAGAGGAGCAAAAATAGAGTTCTTCATGTAAGGAAGAAGCTAGATTCACTTGCATATTGCAAAATCTTTTTCACTAATGGCTCCTTAGAGACCTTAATTATGCAGCAGTTAATACTAAATGCAAAATTTACTTAGGAAAGAGGGAGAAACTACTAATATCATTGAAAGCCGGTAGAGCGATGGTATCAGTATACATTGTGAGTGCATCAGGGCATTGGAGCTGAATCCCAGGAGCAATGCCATTCCATAAACATTGAGGCAGCTCATATCAATACTGTACAAAAAGTAATATTCACTTGACTCTAGTGCAAAGATAAGAGGACATGATTCGTAAGGACTGTCTCATAAGTTACAGGTTAATATGATGCCAGAGAGCCTAGGCACCAGGCTATTAACACTTCCCAGTGAGGCTCAGATATTTTAAATCTCTTGACAGACAAATTGTATGTGGTTGTCCATCTGGGAAGATCAAGTCCATAGGATGCTGGGCTATTAGCTATATACACAGAATCAGCATCTGAATGTTAGAAATAACCCAGATAGGGTTATTCATGTTGCACGTGTTATAAGAAACTTAAATAGTTACTGTTACTGGCTCAGTGTATGTGAAGGTCTAAGAAAAAATTGACCCAGAAATACAAATCTACAAAATTAAATCCAGCATCTGCACACTTTACTGCTGGTAAGTATATATGTTATATCCAATATTTGGAACAATTGCAGAGTACACAGTACTTACTCTAACAGGTTTAAAGAAATCTAATCATCCAGATTTTGTATAGTTTTATATATAGATATGTATACAGTTTGTTCAAGTTGCTGGAACATCTAGTATTGCTAAGTTATTGACAACATATTGCCTACTTGGCAGGTGGGCAGGGAGAACAACAACAGCACTGAAGAATAACCAAATCAGGAAAGTATCTACCTAGGTGTCGGAGTATTTAAGCAGAATCAAGGAAATCTGTAATACATCTTTCAGTTGAACCGTCCCTGGAAATGTCAAAATGATCATAAAACAAACCCTTGAATTCCATGCTCTACAGGCATTACAGATTAATACATAAACACTCAGGATCTCCCTCTGTTTTTACCCTCATGCCATGGCATTTTGCATATTCAGAAAGTACACACATTCCTTGTTTTAGACATGTAATTTTGATGCTCTGACTTGTTTTGATGCATGGACTTACTTTCCTTCATTCATGCATGAGGGAACTTTGGTACTTAACATCGGTCCTCCAAATTGTATCTGTTAGAGGGCTAAAGTAGATGATGTGAGCACTGCAATGTACACATACATTTGCATGAAGGGATAGATGTTTCATTCCCCTGTCTCACTACACTCCAAAAATATAGAAATATAAACTTGAATACAAAGTCAACACACATTCCTCCAAAAAATATACCATCATCCTTTCTTCTCTGAGAAAGGGATCACAGGTTCATAAGCAAGGAGATACTCGTTGAACTGTCCAGCTGATGTTCTCTGACAGCTGACAAGGGGACCAGAGATATCTGGTGCACTGCAAGGAGTGTCTACTTCTACCTACAGAAAGAGCCATTATTGGTCCTTTTTCCTACTATATTTCAGTCATGGATGGAGATTATTTGCTTTAAAACATCCTGTGAAGAACTGAATATTGGATGGGGGATATAGCTGCTGGAGATTGAAAGGGAATTACCATCAGGGTAGTGTGAATGAGCAGTTTAAAGCACTGGATTAAGGCTCCAGTCTCCTGCCACCGCTGCCAGGAATGTTTTCTAGGACCGAGTAATGCTGGGCACAAGTATAAACTGGGAGAGGAGTGGCTGGAGAGCAGCCCTGCAGAAAGGGATGTGGGGGTGCTGGCTGACAGCAGGCTCAATTTGGGTCAGCAGTGTGCCCTGGCAGCCAAGAGGGCAAACCGCATCCTGGCATGCATCAAATGCAGTCTAAACAGCGGGTCAAAAGAGGTGATGATTCAGCACTGCTGTGGAGTCACCTTGACTACTGTGTGCAGTTCTGGCCCCCTCAGTTTATGAAGGATGTGAAGGTCCTTGAATGTGTCCAGAGGCGGGCAACAAAGCTGGTGAAAGGGCTGGAAGGCATGTCCTCGAGGAGCAGCTGAGGACTCTGGGTCTGTCTTGTTTGGAGAGAAGGAGGCTGAGGGACGACCTCATTGCTCTCTACAGCTTCCTGAGGAGAATAATTGGAGAGGGAGGTGCTGATCTCTTCTCCCTGATAAGAAGTGATAGGGTGCATAGGAATGAATCAATGCTGCGCCAGGGGAG
The DNA here is from genome assembly GCF_949628215.1 of Phalacrocorax aristotelis. Lineage (NCBI taxonomy): Eukaryota > Metazoa > Chordata > Aves > Suliformes > Phalacrocoracidae > Phalacrocorax > Phalacrocorax aristotelis. The sequence continues at coordinate 200,502,574 of NC_134276.1, forward strand.
GTTCAGAATGGACATTAGGATGCATTTCTTTACTGAGAGGGTGGTCAAACACTGGAACAGGCTTCCTAGAGAGGTGGTCGATGCCCCAAGCCTGCCAGTATTTAAAAGGCATTTGGACAATGCCCTTAATAATATTCTTTAACTTGGTCAGCCCTGAATTGGTCAGGCAGTTGGACTAGATAATCATTGTAGATCCCCTCCAAATGAAATATTCTAGTCTAATCCAGTCTAGTCTAATTTTGTTGTCTCCTGCCTTCACAATCAACTGGATTGAGCTTTCTGAACAGATTGCATTTTTCATGATGTACTACGGTTCCATGACCCCAGTGAATCATTGGAGTAGCAGCTTGTTTTAGGAACTGAGACCGCAGGGGAAAATGGAGATACAAAACTACCCAGATATAAATCACTACAGTAGAAAGAGATAATTTTTTTCAGCAAAACTGGAGATCTTTAGGTCTTTCACTGAAATAAAAATTGGTGCCCCCCAACACTTACGTCCTGTCCCTGCAAAATGAGTTTTGTCTTTATTTGGTTTAATACATTAATTAAGTGACCTCTGAGCTGTGTATGCTGTTAACACAGTAAACAGAACTATGGTTGAAAGGAACATACAGGTAAAGATAATTTTGGTTCACCCTACTTTCTTTTTTCAATAAAATTGTATTTTCAAGCCTTTTCTGATTCATTTATACTGTGATTTTCTTCCTAGTTAAAGAGGCAGTTTGAGTAAAGTAACACTTAGTGCTCACTCGCCATTTAAATATGACCATCACCTGCTTTATTTTCTTGATGGTGAACAGTAATAGGTGCTTCACAGTACTTCATACAGATTTCCAGGAAATACTGTCCTTTAAAGCAGCAGTACACAATACTACGGTATGCTGAGGCTTGATATGCATGTTGGTTATGTTCGTTCTGAGTCGTGAAAATGCATGAACAGCTTGTCCCATTCCTTCAGCATGGGTAGCCTATACTGCATTTTGAGCAATGACAACAATATTCATATCCTGAATCTCAAGCCCACACAGATCACTGGGCACTTGTGATGATACTGCATGTTAAAGGTAGGACAAGTGGGGGAAATTCTCTGCTGATATACAATTAACTGCTAAAATCAAAACCTCTTCAATGTTCACAAGTGAAAGCAACAATAACAGGCCAGCAACAGTTTTATGTATTTCAAACCATAAAGGGTGAAAGCTGTTGTTTTATGAATATTAACATTTAACATCATGTATAGTTCACAGCATGCCCATCTGGGCCTAACATTCTCAATGTTTAAATATCATTCAACAGTTATGAAACTGTCTGAAAATGTTCTTCTCCTGCTGATTCTAAAAATATATTTATTTCTTGGTTCTTTTAAATTTAAATATCAGTAGTGCATCTCTATGTTATGGCTTATTAAACCTGGAAATATTTGCTTGGAAAGAAGTTTCATTTTGTATACTGTTCATCAACTTCTTTGAGATTCATAAAACTAACAATTTGTAGTTTAAGTCTGAAATTTTCAAAATGGTATGTATCTAGATGCCAGATTTTTACCAGCTCAGGATATGTGCTATGTAGCCATCTCTTACCTAGACTGGAATGAAGTTATGCTTCTAACTCTAAAGTTCTGAATGTCATAGACCCATAAAATCAGAAAAGGAACTTTCTGCACAACTTTCCTGTACCAATTTCAGTTTAAGTGAGAACATATCTCATAGGAAAAAATTTAGTCTTGATTTTCGTATTTTTAGTGATGAACTGCCAAATTATCTTTTGTAAACTTTTCGAGTAGTTAATTTCTTAACTTTATATTATGCAGAATTTTTGTGCTTTCAATTTCCAGATGTTATAATTTGTTTTACCAGATTGAAAATCCTTCTCGCACGTAACTGTTTCCTATGGCAATACCAGCAGAGAAATCCATAGAATCTCTAACTTAGGTTAGAGAGGCAAATCCTTTCTAGATTTCTTCTGTTTTCAACAGAGGCTTTCTCAGAAGTAGTTTCTGAACAGGACTGGGGCATTGGTCTGATAATAATTTTCCATTTACAGCTGTATGGTCCTAAAATTATTAACTTTGTTAATACTCCCACTCTCTTTTCCCCCAGTACCATGGTTAGTCTTGAGGGTTTTCTCTGAATTGTCTCCAACTTAATAACCTACATCTTGAGTTATGAATACCAGAACCAGACATATGCTATTAATAGAAGCTGAAATAGTGCCAAATGCAGAATGAGTCATGTATTTCTATCAGTATTTTCATTTATAAATTGACAGATTTTGGCAACAGTGTCCATATTCTTTGCTGATATTTACCTAATTTTCCAGTATGACCTGTGTGTCCTACTTAAAGGCGGTGCTTCCCAGGGCTTCATCTCTACAGCCCAGCATTCTTTGTTCCAAGGTCTACGTTTTTTTGTTTTTCTATGTTAAAATGTATGTTTTCTGCTTCATTATTTAGCATTCTTTGTTCATCTGCATCTTTACTTGTCATTTATTTTATTCCAAGTCTTTCAAGATGTTAAATAATGTATGGACAATTAAAAGCTAATTCTGTTGGACCTCAGTGAAAGCACAGTCATTTCTGATTACCTGCTTAAAATTATTGTTTTAATCCTGTGAGTTTTCAGTCCATGTGATTAGCTATCACTTCAGCTTCTTAATCAACTTTGCCATGCCATATCAAGTAAATTAACTCCTAGAACTCAAGTAAACCACATCACTAATGTTGTGGACTAACCCCAGGAGGCAGCATTATTTTCCTTTAGTGTATGGGGTCACCCCTGTAAAGTGTCCATAAAATGCGCATAGTTTATTTAGTCCATGACTTCATGATTCATCTATTATGGTGGTCACTCAGGACAGGAGAGGTGGTGTGTCTCATGGAGTTATTGGTCACCAAAGCCACCTCAGGTGAGGTAACTGCTGCACTTGCACTATTTCTAGTGAGGCTCATCCTCCATTGGTTTGGGTGGTTCCTGCTATATTACTTCCTGTAAGACACAGCTCAAATCATGGGTTACAAGAATTTAAAAGTATATCCATTATAGTCTCCAGGCCTGGTCTTTCTGGATCAAGCTATTGGGTTTAACATGGCAATGAACTCCTCCTCTTGCCCCTGCTCCAGCATGGACTTATTCATGGGCCATAGTCTCTTCATGAGTGTACCAGCTCCAGCATGGCCTTAACTACAGCCACTGTCTTAGACATGTACCTTCTCTGTCATAGCCTTAACCATGGGCCACAGTGTCTTCAAGGGTAAACCTGCTCTGGTGTAGACTTATCCACATACACAGACATTTTGAGGTGTTCCAGCATGGCCTATCCATGGCCACAGTTCCTTCAAGGTGTACCTCCTCTAGCATAGACATAACCTTGGGCCACAATTGCTTCAGGAGTGTACCTGCTGAAGTGTGGACATATCTGTATCCACAGATGCTTTGAGGTGTACCTGCTCCCATGTGTACTTATCCACAGGTCACAGTCCCTTTGACCTGAGTTCACACTGGAGTTCCAGACTGTCCATTACAGCAGCACAGAAAGAGCAGTGATGTCCTGTCCATCTGCCAGTCCAGATGCATGGCTTTGCTGTTATCAAAACGTTCCCAGGCACAGCAGAGTAAGATGATAAGCAGTACAGCAAAAATCAAATGCAAAAAGCAGCCACTAACAAGCACTAGACTCTAATACACAGTAAGGCAAGCAGGCCCCATGGCAAGTACAGGAGCTTGACAATTGGTAGCTAAACAGTTGTAACAGCTACAGTTTCAGTCTAGCACAGTCCAATCAAATCTGTCATTACACTTTGAGCCAAAGCTGGGAGCCAAAAAGGACTGTTGTGGTTTAACCATAATAGGCATCTAAGCCTCACACAGCTGCTTGCTCACTCTCCCCCCGTGGGACAGGTGAGACAATCAGAATGGCAAAAGTGAGAAACCTCATAGGTTGAGATAAAGACAGTTTAATATATAAAGAAAAAGCTGCACTCACAAGCAAAGCAAAATAAGGAATTAATGCATTACTTCCCACCAACAGGCAGATGTATAGCCCTGGGAAGCAGGGCTTCATCATGTGTAATGGTTACTTGGGAAGACAAACACCAATGCTTTTATGGCTGAGATTTATTGGGTTTGTGTGGCAAGGTTTTAGTAGCAAGGACACTATGGGGGTGGCTTGTGTGAGAAGCTTCTCCCATGTCCCATGGAGCCAATGCCAGCCGGCTCCAAGACAGACCTGCTGCTGGCCAAAGCTGAGACAATCAGTGATTGTGGTAGTGCCTCTGGGATAACGTATTTAAGAAGGGGGGGAAAAAATGCTGCACAGAACAACAGCAGCAAAGAGAGGAGTGAGAATATGTGAGAGAAACAAGGTCAGAGAAGGGGGGGAAGGAGGTACTCCAGGTGCCGGAGCAGAGTTTCCCCTGCAGCCCGTGATGAAGACCATGGAGAGGCAGGCTGTTCCCCTGCAGCCCATGGAGGTTAACGGTGGAGCAGATATCCACCTGCAGACCATGGAGGACCCCACACCAGAGCAGGTGGATGTGCCTCAAGGAGGCTGTGATGCCATGGGAGGCCTGTGCTGGAGCAGGCTCCTGGCAGGACCTGTGGCCCCATGGAGAGAGAGAGGAGCCCATGCTGGAACAGATTTGCTGGCAGGACTTGTGAGCCTGTGGGGGACATACCCTGGAGCAGCTCGTGAAGAACAGCAGCCTGTGGGAAGGACTCACATTGGAGAGGCTCACGGAGGACTGTGTCCTGTGAGAGGGACCCCATACTGGAGAAGGGGAAGAGTTGTGAAGAGTCCTGCCCCTGAGGAGGAAGAGGCAGAGACAACATGTGATGAACTGACTGCAACCCCCATTCTCCATCTCCCTGCGCCACTCAGGGGGAGGAGGTAGAGGAAATCAGGAGTGAAGTTGAACCTGGGAAGAAGGGAGGTTTTGGGGGAAGGTGTTTTAAGATCTGGTTTTTATTTCTCATTACCCCACTCTGATGTGATTGGTGGGAAGTGAAATTAATTTTCTCCCAGTTGAGTCTTTTTTATCCATGACAGCAACTAGTGAGTCATCTCTCCCTGTCCTTATCTCAGCCCGTGAGCCTTCATATTTTCTCTCCCCTGTCCAGCTGAAGAGGGAGAGTGATCAAGCATCTTTGGTGGGTACCTGGCATGCAGCCAGGCTTAAACCACCACATATTCTAAAAGGTATATGTATTGAGAGGGTAGGCTTTCCGTAAACCACACTGAATGACAAGGAATAAAAGGGTAGGAAGTGTAGCAACGGGGAACAGCATTAAATGAGTTATGGCTAGCAAAGGACATAAAGGGTTATAAGAAGAGAGAGCTTTATATGTAAACTAAGAGTGACAAGAGAACTGAAGAGAGGGTGTTCCAATACTTATAAAGTAAGAAGGGCCAATAACAGACGATGTGAAGAACACTGGGGAGTTTAATGCCCCTTCAGCTTCATTTTCATTAAAAAGGTCAGCTGTATTCAGAAGAATAACACAATTACCAGCTCAAGATCTGGGAGGTAATAAGAAAAGAATGTTAGAGATCACTTAGGTAAGTTAGAAGATATCAGCTCATTTAGGTGTGACAACAGTAATTCCAAAGAAAAGTATCCTGTGTTTATATTGCTTGAGTACATGTGGCAATAGTTGTAGGTACCAAACAAATTGGGGCCCATTGCTGTTTACAGTAGCAACACTAAGAATATTTATTGATTAGCATAACCCATAAATTAGCAGCAACTGCAATTAAGTGCTGCCACATTTATTTGACCTGTAAAATAAACATCCTCAAACGAGTAACTCCCTCGGTCAGAATAGTAACACCCCTTGAACAGGTGTTTAGATCTCAGTTATCTTATTTTCACTTAAATTACTCCTGGGGAGCCTAGTAGAAGATGGTAACTATTCTTACAAAAAACCTAAAGAATATTTTGTCTTTTGTGGATAAAAGTTGTGCATAAAAATTTGAAATTCCAAAATCCATAATAGATCAGGAACAGTTTCTGTGCAGAGCGTGGTATTGTCCATTCAAACTCATATATGACATTATTGTGTGTATCAGCTATATAAAGCAACTCTGTGATCCACAGCTGTCAAGGTAGCAACAGTAGGGGATTTTATTTTTAGAGGCTATGTTATTGATCCAATTGATTTCAGAACAGCTTTCACAGTTTGGCAGAAGGCAGACAGTACTTAACAGAATATTGTCACTAGCATTCATAGAAATGATACAATACTTTTTTGATAAATTCCTTTTTAAAACTTTTAGACAAAGGTTCCTGAACTAATGTAGCATGGTTTCTTTCAGGTACTGTTCCTGCAACATTTACCTCTGTCTGCAGCATTGTATTCTTCCCCTTTTTCCTCCATGACTACCTCTCTGCAACACCCCTGCATCCTTCTCATTGCCCTTCTCTTAAACCAGTGTCTCCAGTGTTCCAGAATACATCCTTCTTGTGTGCCCACACAGTTTACCAGATTTATAGTGATATCCATTTCCAAAGGTTAACTACCTTTCAGCACATGTAGTGTTATGCTCAAAATCTTGTTTATGGGCAAATAGGAAGCAAACCCTGTATATAAATAAAGACATGAATTTATTGTTTGTGTAATGGAAGTCTTAAGAATCTAACCATTATTACTCCAGAACTAATTATTAAAGAAAGAATAATAATTAAGTTAAAATTGTTTAACATGCACTTCTTAGTTTCTACCCCTGCTCCTGGTGTTATGTTCACTCTTCCCCTGCTCCTCTGGGTCTTAACATTGGTTGTTTTTATCTACTAGGGCTGGGGTTTTAGGGGTGTTATGGAATGTCAGTAACATCTGGGCTCCTTTGCCAGGATTAATGTGATGTTGATGTTGATGGTTTCTTCTTACTCCTCCAGTAACCACTCTGAGTACTTTTTATGTTTGTTTAAATATTGTTACATCTTTCTCTTTATTCATTTGTTTGCAGCTCCACATTACATCCAAACTTACTACATATGGTGCCTTTTATGTATTTTTGATACCATTTCTTTGTTCTTGTTACCCCTAAAACCAGTTTTGTCCAGGTCGAGTTTTGCGTCTCTATAACTGACTGTTGGTCAGTTGCTTACAGCTGTGGGATCCCCAGCGTCAAGGCTGTGTTCCATCTCTTACCATCCCAGTCCAGCACTCCTCCATGACACATCCTGTATCTCCAGTTCTCAGACTGCTGCTCTTGTACCAGGTCTATATTACACAGAATAGTTGCTTATTACTGCTATTGATATAAACTATGGTCATACCGTGCAAAGATAAACAAAAGTGTTAGAGGAAAATGTGTCATGCCGGATCCAACAGCCTGAGATAGGCAAGGCTGCTGCAGCTTCATGCCCCCAGGTCTAACAAGTCACGAGGCTTAAAATGTATTCCCACTAGGCACATGCTCACTGAGTACAGGTATACACCACATATATATGTGCCTGGCCACACAGAGACCAGGCAGTCACAAAGAGCACTCAGACAAACACAGAAAACAGCAATGGCCTCATCCTGCTCCCCAATCTGGCTGAGCAGGATAGAGACCTGTTAGTGGGAATCTATATCATATCTATATATGTACATACAGTGTGAGTGTCTTCAGCAGCTGGCCTCATACACCCAGGCTGCCCAGTTGCTGTCTCTGGATCCCAGTCTCACCAGTTGCTTGCACCTAGACATATGAACTCCAAAGCTACAGTCCCATTCTATTTGCTGGTACAGACCATCGCACACATGCTTACACAGGTGTCCATGTTTCCCTGGTACTCTCACCCTTAGAGCCATACAGGTGGTCTCACACCCAGAGCTGGCCCTCAGACACCCACACACACCCCTTGATCCCAGAACACTTCACCTTCCTGCTGGCTTCTTCAGCTTGAACTTCACTAGTGATCACACACTCACTCGCACACCCACATTCACTCTAGTCACTGACACCTCAGACCCCATACACACGTGTGCATATAGAGCGAAGAGCTTAGAGTGATTTCCTTCAATTCCTTAAATTCCTTAAACTGAAGGAATTTAGTAAGGAGACAGGATAGACTGCAGTGATCAGGTGCAGGGCATGGCCAGACAAATGTACTGACCAGCCCGTGCTTACACTCAAATCGGTCCTTCTATTCCCTCATGCCTCTATTTCCCACACTTGTTTCTCCCCAAATCACATAAATCCCTCCCCTTTCCCACCTTTGGCTCTTCCCCTAAACATGCCTTAATAAATCCTGTGCAATCCCAACATGTGTTTTCCCTGCCTCGCATACTGTGTCCCACACACCTCAACAGCAACTCCCCTTAGTCCAAAAAGTGACACAGAAATCTGGTCCCAGTGACTCATCGTGATTGGTTTCACACCTAGACAATGGGGCTGAGGGTCTGCTGGGAGGGGTCCAGACAAGGTGTCCCTCCCTCTGAGTCCATTGTGGCCTTGTTCTCTCTGTTTGTAGAGATGGGCTTTTGGCGAGCTGATGGCTCCTCAGCAATGAGCCTGGGAGCAGTCAGCAGGCCTCCCCCACTGGCCGTTGTGCCTCTGTTCTTTTGTGGGTGTGCAGATGAGGTTTTATCACATAGCGAAACAAAAATTACAACCATAGACACCTGATTAGAGAAATTACCATCATAGCTAAACCAAGTGAAACAAAGCTGCAGGTAGATCAGGAAAAGTTCAGAGGCAGTAAGTTTGCCAGGCCTCAGTCCTGAGGTCTTACAAACTCAATTGAGTGTACAAAGCTTACAACCTGCTACTATCAATGGCTCTACTGTATTACAGGGCTATGTGGTTACTGTTGTCAGTTAGCTGGTATACTAAGTGATACCTGAGAGTCATTGGCTTTAGCCTCATGAGTCATGGTGGCATGGAAGGTGTGCTGCCATATTTTCAAGAGTACTTAAACTAGCTGGGTTAAAGCTGGCTCAGGCATACGTGAAAAAGCTGATGTGAAATTATACATCTCAATTGCTGGTTGGATGCCAATTTACAAAAATGAAATAACTGATATACCCTGTTAGACTGATTCTATGAAATCTTGATATGTTACCTTGAAAATATAGGGAGCAGGTAATCTGCCAGCATAAACTGGCAGAACTGCACTGCAGTCACCTTTCCATTAACAAAGTCAATAAAATCAATGAAGCTGTGTCAAGTTAGACCAGTAGGCAGCCTGGCTTGAGATGCTGAAATACAGAACGTATCAATGAACAACTAATCACCTTATGTAATAGTGATGGATGGAAAAGTTTTTTCTGGCCATTGGACAATTCCTTGTTTAAATGAAAGGTAGGTCTTTTGTTATTATTGAATAACATATACATGAATTATTAAATGTGGCATTTTAGAATTTATTTCTATTTGAATTATTCAATTTAAAAGCATTTCTAGAAAGAATCACTTAAAGAAAAGGGAAAAAGATGAAAGTAATGACAGAATTCCTTTGATTCATCTCCTACCTAAAGAGGTTATAGGTCCCTTTGTGATGCAGTATTTTATCTGTAGCTTGTACATGTATATATTAAATAAATGCCTTTTCCAGTTAAGGCTTTTTCTTAGTTTCCTACATGTTTTCCCTTACAAACTTCTGAAGCAATTTAAACTCAAGAGGAAAGAGGGTCCTTGGTCTCAAAAAACAGTGAATTCTTGCAATATTTGTGAACCTTGGTATTGGGAGACACCTGATAAGTGTTACAAATGTTTTGAAGACTGAGACATGAGTGCATTATTGGGTATTGAAAGCCACACAGAATTCACAGTTACAAATAAACCTGGTGAGCAAGAAAAAAAATCCATCAGAACTTGTATTCTTTCCTTTAGATGCTAAGGTCAGTCAGCCATATGGCACAAATGTGTAAGAAACTGGGCTTATTCTGCTGAGGTGGTCATGGAACTTCTATTCCATGAAGAGCTAAGAGTGTGTACTTGTCCATTTTGAACTTCATAAAATGAAACTTCCTTGAGTAGAGATTGAATCCCCTACAGCTTGTTCTTCTCATATGAATTTATTAGCCTTCCAGATAAAGACCAGTCTTCATTCTGCCTTGCCTTAGCAAATGATTTATTCCACACAACAGCTTTTGTAGAAGTAATGAATCCTAGGTCTTACACAGCCTTGCTGAAATTGATGGTCCACTTAGTTATTTTGTAGGAGGACGTCAACAGCATCACCTTTATTTTGAAAGACCTACAACATTGTAAATCATGACTTGAAAGATGCTCTCCCTTTAGTCCTAAAAAAACCCTGTGGCTTCTGTGGGATATCAAGATCTGAGATGTACCCACATCTTGTATCCCACGCTGTCTTTTATGGGTCCATAGCTTAATGCATAGTTAATGCTGTACAGTCATAACCACTTCTCAGCCACAGGCAGGGGTAGTTTCTTTTACTCATACTTGGCTCCCCATCTCTGGACACGGAGAAGTATCTGGCCATGGTGGGAATTTTGCCACTAATTTCAAAAGGGTTAGTTTAACCTAAGTCTCTGACTTAATAAGGGGATTGAGGGACAATAAATTGGTTATGGTTAAGGAAAATTTTCTCCATTTTCCTGCTCCATATACAGAAAAATATACTTCATTCTTTCTACCTTGCAGAAAAAAGGTAGGGAGAAGTTAGAGGAAAGATTTTTTTTCTTTTTTTCTCTGTATCTTCCAGGAATTTTCCAATATTCATTGCCCTTTGGGATATAAAATTGTAACTCAGCATAAGGGATTTGAGCAGAATAATCTAAGATTCTTTTACACTTTTCCTGAAAATGTTCATTTATGATGATATTATGAGCTGCAGTGAGGTTCTCAAACACCATTAGTCACTACAGATGGCTACAAACCCATTAAATCTTTTAAGCACCTGCTTGCTTATCAAATGCTCACATAGTAAGGTACCTCCTTGTTCACGTAAGTACATTAGTTTTAGAACATATAATTAGCTTACAATAACTGTACTTGTGCTAATTACCAGTCCCCTAAAAGAAGTGGATCCTGTTGTGTAATGGGGGTGGCTGGAACTTAAAAACAGAACTTCTAGTCTGAACAACAGGGATGGATGGCTCAATGTAAAATGTTTGTCTTATTTCTGGTCCACAGTGAGCATCTAAGGGAAATAGCTTGATTTTCTCTGCCATCAGTCCCAAGAAAACACCACCATGCATATTTTATCACAATTTGTCTCTTTTGAAGACAGTTTCAGGATGGAAATATTATAAAGGCCGAATTATTTCTCACTCAAATGAATGGAACAGTATTTGAGAATGTGCCTTTGGACAGAAATTACAATCTCTTATCATACATTAAGTCTTATCAATATGAAGCTGTCTGCTAGAGGACACACTAGAGTGCTCACTTTGCCAGAAGTATTTAGTGGCAATAACATTTATTCCCAAAGTGATAGCCCCTGTGTTTGATGTGGTAGAGTTTCATTCCATCCTGCAGAATGGTTGAGTTAATTAGACAAACAAACAAAGATATGATCAGGTAAGTTTACACAATATGAGAGGGTTATTTCACTAAAAGATTTCTGTGCCATGTATGCTAGCTTCATAATAAAGGCACAGGAAAATCCTTAACCTGTGTAACACAGTATAATTTTACTAGAGCTATGCATATTTCTATCATCTCTGGGTGTAGCCTGCAATTTTCTAATATACTACCCTAAATACAGATCTAGTCTGAAGGACAGTATTCTAATGGCATACTACAGAAAGAATGCCATGTGAGCCATCAGATATCATCTTGACAATACTGAATACGGAGCAGCTTTTTTCATAAATAATTTCCTAAATGTCTATCTCCGCATACTGTCACTGTACATACTTGTATACAATCCTACCAGAGAAAAATACATTAAAACTAGAACTAGAACAATACCACAATACCATGCTGCAAACTAGAAATGCAGTAACTTCAAAACCCATCCACCATAGCCATACCATAAGAGCAACCCAGGCCAAACTACATTTATAAGCCTTGAATTAAGTTTGATTAACTAAAAAAATCTGAAAAAATCTGCAATAAGTTTTGCTTTATTATCTGAAATAGCTTTTAATGCCACCAGATTCAATAATCTGAAGGCTGAGATGTAGTCACAACGCTGTACAGTCATTTTGCTGAGGTTACTCAGCAGAAATTTTAAAAACGGCTGCAAAATCCTGAATTATTACAAAGGCAGTATATGTCTACCCATCCTTGTCCTTACTTATCTGGACACTGCCCCATTTGATTTGGAATAAAATCTGGAGTTATCATCCAGATGCCAGTTTGTTCTAAAGGACATGCTAGACAGCATCATCAAAGAAGGTGAATTGTATAAAGCTGGAATGTCTGCTACAGCTTTATTGGTTGAAATGTATTTCTTCTCAATCTGGCACTGCCTGGATGATTTTACCAAAAGATGTCAGATGTTTCCCAAAGTCCTACAAGAAGCTGACTAAAATACATGCTGCTGAGGAGAATGTATAAAGCGATAGATGTAGATAAAAGATAGCTGGTGAATTAAAGCTACTTTTAAATAGGTCTCAAAGAGGACTAAACTGAGCAGGAATATAAAAAATATTGACACCCTGAGTATAAGACATTCTTATTTCAATCCTGCAAAGTTTAGGTGCCAGAGAATCTTTGTTCTCAATTTAAGCTCAGAGGGTAGAAAAAAAAAAATTTATGAAGTCAAAGGGAGGGTGTGTGGAAGCTCATTCCTTTATAAACCCTCCAGTCTCCTCTAGGCATTCAACATAAAAAAAGTACATTATTTTATATCCTTCGCTGTCTTACTCTCAGACAGAATCAAATTTAAGGATTTGATTTGCAACTTACACATTGACCCTAGTAAATCAAAGGGTATGCCTTAGAGGTAAAGCTTGTTCCCAAAAATCCATGGCAAAATTTGTTGTTTAATTATATATGTACCATAGTCTGACTTTGAAAAGTACTTGCAAGTGAAAGGAAAGTTGTCTTCTCAACCCCTTAAATTGGTGTCAGTTCAGCTAATGGGCCAGTTAATTAACTAATGGGTGTGATTTACAGGCCTTCTCCTAAGGTAAAACAGATTAAATATACCACTTAATTTCCTAGTATGGATTGACAGAGTTTAGTAGTGAGTGTGGCCCAAAGTTTCCACAAAATGTCTTGAAGTGTATTTCCATTGGAAGAATATCAGCAGGTACAGAAAAGGAACAAATGGGGCATATGGTAATTCTTCTAAAACGTTAATGTGTTTCTCCTTAATAAAACTTGATGTAAGAATGACAATTACTGCCAAGTGTGATAACAATTCATCTAAATTTTAGTAAGTTTTTGTTAAGAAGGGGAGGACTGACCTTTCAAAGCCTTATAACCTGGTTGGAGTATTTAATACAGTAAAAAGTATATTAACTAGCACAAATGAGACATCAGAATTATCAGCCATATCCTATACAACTGATAATAATTATACTTCACCTTAAACTGCTTCAGACGGCACTATTTTTGCTTTAGTATGCTATATTTTGAGTGCTGACTTCTCATCCTGACTCCAAAATGCATTATTACTTTCGAAAAATGTAATTTGAAAAACTCCTGGATTGAAAATAGTCTACAAAAATTCAGTGAATGCCCTCAAATTTGTCATGAACCATGTGTTTTTTATTTATTATAGCTTAGTAAACATTATATTTGACTCTTAAATGGGACTTTCTTGAGTTAGACTTGAACTGCTTCTGGCACAGCACGATTTTGATATCCCAAAGATCTTGGGCAACCCACTCTGGGCAAGTGTATCCTGCTGTGTCAGTCTGTTAGAAAGATGTTATCTACACAAAAAATTGCTTTCAATGCAATGAGATATAAGAAGGAATTTGAGAAAACTAGGTCAAAGAATTTGCCTTTCTGGAGAGGTGAATTCATGAGCTCTCCTCAGCAGCACATATCCTGTAGTTCCTCTGCTCTGCTTATAGAAGTCTGGCTGAGGGTTGCTGCTTTTTCCAGGTCTTTAAACTCACATTCATCAGCTTCAGGACTCTGTGATTTTTCTACTGCTTACTCCAGCATTCCTTTTTCCAGTTGCATCTTCCTTTAGCTCTTTCATATTACTTTCCTGACGTTTTCAAGTACTATTGCAACACAGAGGACTATTTGTATTCTCTAGGCTGATTTTGCAGGCACCTGGGCTGGACAGCCCAATATTTTTATTGGCTTCTTAAATTCCAGAGGATACGATAAAATCTTCATGAAGATCCTATTGCTTTAATAATAAACTCAATACAGTAACCACAAAGCCACTGTCTTGCAATGTACATATTTTTAGGTGATAGAATTAGACTGTTTGGTTTGAACTAGCTGTATTCTTCAGAATGCAACCTTTTGTTAAAAACAAAACCATATTTCAAGCTTCCAGATCTTCTCTGTTTTGATAGTGTATAATTAGGTGTTTTTAGGGGAGTGCATATGCTAAGAAATAACAAGAAAATGGAACAATTGTACATTAATTATTACTTTCATGAAGGTGTGAAGAAATATTGCACAGTCATATGAGTATAGGCAGAGATGTGTGTAACTACGTCACTATTGAGGCTACAGCCTCTGGAATAATAGAGTATGTCCTAGAAATCAGGCGTCATATAAATTCACTGGCCTCACTTGTTGTGTATTGGATGAAGAAAGTCCAGATTAATACCTTTGATATTCACACTGGATTCAATGAATATGTATTGTTAAACACTTTGTGAAGAGTTTACCAAATATAATTCAGATTATAAGATGTTGTTTAAAAAAGATCTCTAGTCTTCTGGTTTCAAGATAACCTTCACAATGTGTAAATCAGTCCCTAGGGCCTTTTTTGAATTTACAACAAGGCAGCCTAAATTAATGTCACCAAGAGAGGTTAAATAATAACTCTTCTAACTGGCTTTAAAAATCCCAGGTCTTTGCTATCAGAAAGAGACAGTTTCCCTGAAGATTGTTAAAGACTTGAGTTTTACATGGCCTTTAGAGATTACTCCACAAAATTATCTAACTTGCTCCAGCAAGAGTTTTCCTGTGAACTGACACCTGATAATCTTTTTGACCATGAAAAAGGATGTTTAGAATGTCAGCTTACATTTTAAGATAACATTTGGCAGAATTTAGAGTTCAAAACTGATCACATATTTTAATTATGGATGACAGCACTAACAGTTCTTCATGGCACCAGCTTAAGGATTTTAAGGAAGTTTTAAATATATGGTATAAGATCACCAGTGGTTGGAACATTTTCACCTGTGTCGCATTTTGGCAAAATACATTGGTTCACCAAAACCCTAATGTTCCTCAGAAACATAACTGTTTCCATACAAATTTCACCTAGAAAGTTTTTTGGTTCAAGAAATAAGACTTTATTGAGAAAAGTAGGATATATATCAGTGTCCGGAGTACTGTCTTGAATGTTATGAGTGTAGATTTATGTCTCTGCATTGGGATTGAAAAGCTCTGCTGTGTTGTAAATACAGCAGTGACCGGCAGTTGGGATCAATGCATTACTACCTGAGCAATCGGGTTACAAGACCTGATACATGTAAATAATAGGAAAAGGATACATATAAAAATATAGTTATGTCTCTAATTTAGATAGTGTTATTTTTATTTCTAAAATACTGTATATTGTAATCTCTCTTGTTTTTTTTTAAACAAGAGCTGTCAAACAAGAACACTGGATTTAAATGATCAATGACATCTCAGATCCTCAAATATTGTAATGTTTCTACTCCAAGAATTGTTACAACTAACTAGTATAACAACACACATAAAATTTAGCTTGCTTTGTCACCATTTTCCAATTCAGCTGCACCAAATCTAATAAACTGAAATTACAAATATTCCACAGCTGATTGAATAAAATGCTCATGTAATGAAAAAGTGTCCAGTCCCACTCTGACTAAAGTCAGTGGAAGGTTTTAAGTTAAGACTATAAACTTAATGCAGAATGTGTTTTTCAAAGTACAGGGTTCTTGATAAGCATGAAAGAAAATGCTGTGTATGAAGTATGAAATTCATATAACTCTGAAATATATTTTTTAAAAATATTGTCTCTTAAAAACATTTTTCCAGGCTACTGGATTCAAAAAGACAGAAGATACAGTCCTTTCTGCAGAGAGTTTTTGATTAAGTAGAGCAAATAGATAAAGTACTGTAACAGGGAAAGAAAAGGCTCTGGGGTCCTGATTCATCCCACCTATCCCCAGGCATTGTGCTTAAAAACATAGCTAGTGGATGCTTCTTGCATACTCAGCAAGGAGAGAGAGGAGTCTCCAGGGAGAGATTCAAAGACAAGGTATTTTCCTCTGGGGGGTGTCTCTCTTTCTCACCAGTATCATAAATAAAGAACATATGGCAAAGGTGGTCCTAATTTAGGAAGGTCTGCCAGGTGCCTAAAGTCAGAGAAGATGAAGCTGATCCAGCATAGAGGATAATGGCTATTCAGCCAGACAATAGTGCTGGCTTTATAGGTGGAAATAATGTCTTCATCATCCCATCTTGGACAATGCTGCGAGGTAGCATGTCACATGTTACCTTACAAATACTATAAATTGGCAAATATTACAAACCTGTCCAGTTTTAAAGAGAGTGTGACCAGTATGACAACATATGCAAATATATGTCTTATTTGACAACAACTTTCAATCTTACTGCATGATGTACAGTAGATTTCAGTCTTGTGGGAAGGAAGAATTTTGACCTGGCATTAAGATACTCCATATTATTTGGGGACACACAAAAAATAATAAGCTTTGCATTAAGAGAGCTTCTATAACATTTATTCATTAAAAATCTTTGTCCAGGTGTACGATAATATCCCCAGAACCCATGTGAAAGAAGGGAAGGACTGTGATTGTCAATGCCCTTTCCTTCCCCTCAAAGCTCAGGTCCCTATATTTCAATGATTTATTGGACATATGTGGTTGCTATGATTTTTTCCAAATTATTTACCTTTTCTCTTCTACCTCTCTGTTCCATATGATTTATTTTGCCACTGGCTTCCCTGTATTGCTAATGCCCCCAACCATCCCAATTAAAGGACTGAGTAACGAACAGAAAAGCAAAGTGGAAAATGAAGGGGGGTTTCTAGCTGCACATCCATAAATGTTGTGGAGAGGCAATTTCTTTACAAATATTTATACCATCACTCCATGCACTTTCAATAAATAATTATTTATCCTACTTTTGAATAAATGTCCTTTCTGAGGCACCAGATTATCCTCAAGTGTTAATTAATGAGGTAACACCAAAGATAGATTTTTTTTCCTCTAGGTTTTTAAAATATATTTTGAATACAAAGAGACTTGGGATGTTCGTTCTTTTAAAACATGCATTAGGAAAGCCCTAATGCTCTACTGATTAATTATGTCCATCAGCCTTTAAAACAAAGACTCTTCATCCTTTTCTCTTTTAACCCGTATGTATACATTGTATACACACACACATATACACATGTACACATACATACACCAATATTGCACTAATAGCTAAATAGATAACAGGTATAATATTCTCATAATAAGATAATTCAGGAAAATATATTTACTTTAGAAACAAGAGTTTTTGGAAAATACTTTTCCTATGTTTTTAATGGCCTTATTTTCTGAAAGTCCCTTGCCCTCACCCATGCATTACAGTGTGTTCTTACTGTGAATTATATTTAGGACAAGATATCACTTAAATATGAAGAATTTGTAAAGACTTGATTTTATGTGGCCATGGTCAGATGGACTCAAATGAAGGCTTATGCCTTGTGCCTGCAGAAATACATTTATACTGATAAAACTGACTCCAAAATATATTCAGATAAAACTTGAGATTTTGTATTGCACCTGCCTTTTATTGCTTAAATTGCACAGAAAGATTATGGTAAAACTATCTTGTTTTCACTTCTACTTTCAGTAACATAACCATTAATGCTTAATGCAAACAACTAGTCAAAAAGATGAGGAAGAAAAGAAAATAATAAAACTTCAGTGGATTAGGAAACACATTTTTATTTTCTATATTACTTATCTCCTTTTAATTGGCAGCTGATTGCACATGTTCAGGTTTTGCTTGTGGAGGATACTCTTGGAGGAAAAAAATTATACTCTACTCATACCTAAAGTATTTGGTGACTGCTAAATGAAAGTGGTGCTGTTACATATTTTGGAATTTCACTTCCTAGGCAAAAGGGAAAAAACAGAACTGACACCTTTATAGAGCAAGACATGAAGGTAAGTGGGAACTAGACAGGAAAATGATAAAGAAAGGAAGAGGAGGACTGTTGTGAAGCACAAGACTATAGAATATTCTGAAATACACAGGTGAACCTGAGAAATATAAATCACTCTTGAAAAGAAGACACAGTAGTAGATCTTGTCCCTGTGTGGAAAGATTTATTCAGACCAAGTGATACAAATAGGAACAACTCTTTCTAAAGCTGTCGCCACATTAAAATTCTTCTGATGAAGGGATTGAAGCTTCTGTTTACAATAATCTACTGCCATAAAATGAGAGTACTGAAGCCATTTCCTTTTTTCATCTTTAAGAAAGAGGATTCTCAGCAATTTATATTGCTTTTGCACTATTTTGGTTCTATACATCTACCAATTGCCAGAAGGAAGGATAACAATGTGTTAAGATTATATTAAAACCTGCCCTTATCCTGGTGCCTTCCACTGAAAAGCCCCAATAATCACATTTAAGGAAATACTTGATAGAAATTCAATAGAATAAGCTTGAGTCTATTTGTCTGACCTGGCTTAAAACTTGATACAGGAAATCTGACAGTTATCCCCTAAAATGCTGTTTTACTTGTCATCTCTTGAATATAAACCACAGCTGAAGATTTTTTGCCTGCCTGTCTTCATATTACAGACTACGCTCTCTGCTTATGGCTTTATCAGAATGTAAAAGCTTGCTAATTTATATGTGAGATAAATTCTGAAAAATTGATCCAGAATACTTAGCTGATTTGGTTTTAGTTGCTAAAAACATTACAATAATGTAACACTTTGGCACTGTAATTATATTTAACTCTAAAAATAGTTTCCTTGTAGAGTAATAGGATTTCCATGAGATCTGTGCTGCTTAAGCTCTAGGTTCTTCCTCCTAGAGTAAGCTTGCATCACGTTATGGAGATGTGAATAGGAATGGAACAGGGAAGGTATTGGAAAGGAGAAGAAAAACCTTGATTTTACTTATCTTTTGTTTTATTTCTTCACATTTTCTTTTGCAGTTTCCTTCTTGCTTCTTTCTTCTTCCTTCTTTGCCCACATTCTGCTTCATGCCCTGTGTGTTTGGTCTGGTATTTGTGCTATGGGACTTCCTACCTCCAGCTCACTGGTTTTGCTACTGTGTGTTTTATTCTCCCATCAGCATGCCCAGTTCCTTGCTCAAAGTTTATGGACACTGCTAATTCTCACAGGTTTATTGTGTTCTATGGCTTCTTACAATAGACTTAAAGCATGTACTCAAACTTTCTCTGAATTCACACTGAAAGTCAACGCTGTAGCTGTGAATAGAGACAAAGTGATTTAGATTTGGAGTTGTAAGTGACCAGATTTGTGAAATATAGGGATTAAGGGCATCAACCAAGGTAGCCTAGACGAATAAGCTTTTTGATATTTTTAAACTCCTTCTTGATATTTGATTTTTTTCTAGAAGATCCAGACGCTGCTTCCTAAGTAAAATTTATTCTTTTCAGAGTTTGTGATGTATTTTAAGCCAGTCTTACTGCCTTTTCTTTGTCCTGTAATTTTGATACATGAAAATTTAGCAATACTGTCTTGAGGTGTAGGAAGATCATAAACATAGACATACATACTCCTTTGACTACTTAGTTTTGGGAAGGGAGGGAAGATATTAGCTGGTTCTCTGCTTGCATCAGTATCCAGAGTTTGGCTGCAAACAACTCTGCCTGTGAGACAAGAAAGTAGGTAGGTAGGTAGGTAGGTAGATTAGATGATAGATAGATAGATAGATAGATAGATAGATAGATAGATAGATAGATAGATAGATAGATAGATAGATAGGTAGGTAGGTAGGTAGGTAGGTAGGTAGGTAGGTAGGTAGGTAGGTAGGTAGATAAATAGGACCTGGTTCTCAGAGTCCCTTGGGAGGCAGTTCTGAAAGGCAAAGGAGTCCAAGAAGGCTGGATATTCTTCAAGAGGGAAATCTTAAACGTGCAAGAGCAGGTTGTCCCTACTGCAGAAAAAAGAGGCGGTGGGGAAGAAGACCAGCCTGGCTGAATAAAGGGTTTTGTCTGTAACTCGGGAAAATAAAAAACAGGATCAGGAAAAGGCTGAGGAACTTAATGCCTTCTTTGCCTTAGTCTTTATTAGTAAGATTAGTTGTTCTTTGGGTACCCAGCCCCCTGAGCTGTAAGAGAGGGATGGGGAGCAGAACGAAGCCCACATAATCCAAGGGGAACTAGTTACTGACCTGCTACACCACTTAGACACACACAGGTCTATCAGGCCAGATGGGGTCCAGAACAAGGGCACTGAGGGAGATAGCAGAAGTGCTCCCCAAGCCATTTTCCATCATCTATCGGCAGTCGTGGGTAAACGGGGAGGTGTCAGTTGACTGGAACTTAGCAAATGTGACGCCCATCTACAAGAAGGGCTGGAAGGAGGAACTAGGGAACTACAGTCCAGTCAGTCTGACCTTGGTGCTGGGGAAAGTTATGGCACAGATCATCTTGAGTTCCATCACACAGCACATACAGGACAACCAGGTGATCAGGCTCAGTCAACATGGGTTTATGAAAGACAGGCCCTGCTTGACTAACCTGATGTCCTTTGTTGACAAGGTGACCCACTTAGTGGATGAGGGAAAGGCTGTGCATTTTGTCTATCTGGACTTTAGTAAAGCCTTTGACACTGTCTCCCACAGCTTTCCCCTGGAGAAACTGGCTTCTTATGGCTTCAACGGGTGTACTTTTTGCTAGGTAAAAAGCTGGCTGAATGGCCAAGCCCAGAGAGTTGTGGTGAATGGAGCTAAATCCAGCTGGCAGCCGGTTACAAGTGGTGTTCCCCAGGGCTCAGTATTGGGGTCAGTTCTGTTTAATATCTTTATCAATGATCTGGACAAGGAGATTGAGTGCACCCTCAGTAAGTTTGCAGAGGACATCAAGTTGGGTAGGAGAGTTGATCTGCTTGAGGGTAGGAAGGCTCTACAGAGGGACCTGGACAGGCTGAATCAACAGGCTGAGGCCAATTTTAAGATTCTTGCACTTGAGTCAAAACAACCCTATGCAACGTTACAGGCTTGGGGAAGAGTGGCTCAAAAGCTGCCTGGCAGAAAAGGACCTGGGGTGGGTGGTCGACAGCCAGCTGAATATGAGGCAACAACATCCCCAGGTAGCCATGAAAGCCAACAGCACCCTGGCCTGTATCAGGAATATTGTGGCCAGCAGGAGTAAGGAAGGGATGGTCCCCCTGTACTCTGCACTGGTGAGGCTGCTGCTCGAGTACTGTGTTCAGTTTTGAGCCCATCACTACAAGAAGGACATTGAGTTGCTGAGGCGCGTCCAAAGAAGAGCAACAAAGATGGTGAAGGGTCTAGAGCACAAACCTTATGAGGAGAGGCTGAGGGAAGTGAGGCTGTTTAGCCTGGAGAAGAGGAGGCTGAGGGGAGACCTTATTGCCCTCAACAACTACCTGAAAGAAGGTTGTAGCAAGGTGAGTGTCAGTCTCTTCTCATGAGTAACAAGCAATAGGACGAGAGGAAATGGCCTCAAGTTGCACCAGGGGAAGTTTAGATTGGGTATTAGGAAAAAATTTCTTTACTGAATGGTTTGTCAGGCATTGGAACAGGCTGCCCAGGGAAGTGATTGAGTCACCATCCCTGGAGGTATTCAAAAGAGTGTAGACATGACACTTAGGGACATGATTTAGTGGTGGACTTGGCAGTGTTGGATTTACAGTTGGACTCGGTGATCTTAAAGGTCTTTTCTAACCTAAATGTTTCTATGATTCTATAGAAGGATAGGTAGATAGATAAAGGCACGCTGATATTTCAGGAGAAGCTTGTTTAAAATCACATCTACGGCTGAAAGAAGTGGCATGACTGAAATTAAATGCCTTCCTGACCCTTTGTTCTCTCCCTGTAGAGACAGACCTTGACTGAAATGTGCATAGCCAGTTGTTCTGACAGCATAGGAGAACCATCTGCTCCCAGTGACACTGTGGCAAAGGCTGCCATTTCTAACACTAAGAGAGCAGGAAATTAATATGAACTCAGGTGAGTACTCCACGTACATGAACAGGTCTTCCTGTTTATGCCTCAGGTTCTGCTGTCATGTTCTTTCAAACAGCTGTTCACCTGCAAAGTGCTGTGCACAGAGTGAGACCCAGCTTTTCCAGACACTAATATTTTTGAGAGACTGGACAAATAACATTGTGATTGAGAGTCAGATCAGACACCATAAAATCACATGATTAAAAGAACTCATAACTGCAATCTGTAACCATGTGTCTAATGATAACCTAGCAAAAAATTATGTTATATGGATAGAACTCATACTGACCCTGCTATGTGTACGTAATACGTCTTCTCCTGACATAACATTCCAGGGATGTGTTAGCATTTCAACAGCACTGTGAAATGTCACTGCAGCATGAAAGCCGTGAAGTTATTCCACAGTGAAATGATTTAACAGAATAGCAACAAAGATAAAAATAAGGGATAGCCACAACGCCTGGCAAACCTGTAATCTCTGGAGGCCAGCCTCCAGCAGTTCTGCAGCACTCCAAACAATACCATAAATAAAGGTAATTATCCAAATGATGCTATAAAGCTAAGTCAAACATGGCTTTCTGGAGAAGTCTCATGCTATTAAATGGGGGAAAAACCTGAAGAATCGTGTTGGAAGGAAATATTTTACTGCATTTTATAATATATTATTGTTTATTAAAATCTCTACTACAGTGCAATTATATAAAAAACTGACCATTTTCTTTCAATAAGCAAATGATATTTTTTTAAGAATATGGAGTGTTTATCTGTGACTGAAGTCTATCCTGTTGTCTAATCATTAAACGCACAAGAGTATGTTAGAATGACAGCTAATTGATTCGAGCTAAACCCACAGCAAAGACAAAGCCATTCACAAAAGCTCACAGTTTAACTAAAGTTTCTGACTTTTATTAAAATAACAGACTACTCTATTTGACCAGTATTTTATGGTAAATAAGAGGAGTTGAGTGAAATAGTATGTTTTCTCATGGTGAGAGCATGTTCTGTAAGCTCTAACCCAGTTTTGTCCTTTGTATATTTCTTGAGAAGTGTCAGGAGGTTGAAAATTAGACAGGAGAGAATTCCTTTGCTGGGGGGACATTTTGCTAGTGTAGTATATTGGTGAACATTATGATCTTCTTCCTCTTCCAGTTTCATACTGGAGACAGGGGTGCAGGTGTGATGGAGAAGGGACATCATTGATGTCTGCAATTACTGCTGTGCAGTTTATCTAAAGTCGCCAGGGTAATACTCAAGCCACAGGTGAACATCCCGTGTCTAACAAAGTTCCCTGGGCTCCAGGTGCTCACTCCCTTTTTGGTAAGGGTTATTCTTTAATTATATACTTCCAAGCATAAAATTAAAGTGAGTGAAAATCTACCTGTAAATACTTCTGAATGTCTCTATTGTCTCGCAATTGTCTTCAAATAATACACTTTGAGAGTGAAGTGTCAATAATTCTTCCTGCCTTGGTGTCCCCATTCTTACAACAGCTTTTAAGTATTATATAAATTTCTTTGCTATAACAGTTTCCATCACTTGTCCTTAAGAACTGATGCCGTGAAAAGCTGAAATCAGGATTGAATAGTCTGAATGACTATTAAGCATGTATTCTTTGTTGCAGCACTGGACACACAGGGGATCACTCCTCCTAATGTGCATCCTGCAAGTCATGATGGAAAAAGCTTATATTGCACAGTTATAGACATATACATTAGATTTCCTGGAACTAATTATAATACTTGTATCTTAATTACCCATGCATTTTAGGTCCCTTTTCCCCATATGGTCATGAGTTGGCCCATCAAGTAATCTTGTGACAGTGTATTGCAAGGTGTGCTGGTTTCTACTGGTGTTCTGACTCTTATCTAGATGGAGATGTCCTTAGTTCCTTTTGTCTTGGTTTCAACTGGCACCTGCTGCTAGGTTGTTTGCATCCCTCCAGGATGCTCCCCGTCGGGCTTGCAAAGATTACATCCTTGAGTGCTTTCTTGCCTGAGGCCCATTACAACAGTGGCAGTCATGAGGCACGTTTGTCCTGGGTGCTCCTGAGTGGAACCTCAGGGATCACGAGGTGGTTTCCAGACAGGAGTTTGGTAGTTCTGCGGTGTCCTTATCTTTACGGTTCTGTACATCTGAGTCGTAAATTTTGTTTTGGCACTTCTTGACTTGAAGCCTTTCTGAATCCCCCAAAGCAACAAGTTTTAGTCACAACAGCTCTAACTCTATCAGAACACATTTTACTCAGCTTAGTTTGGGCTAATACTCTTCATCTGTTTTCCCTTTATAAATTCAGCCATCAGTCAACCCCAGTATACATAATTTCCTCCTTGTCTTTGTAGTTCTTTAGACCTTGAATCAAACTGAATGGAATAGACAAATTACATGCAGGCATGATTCCCTTGGATATAATGGAGTTACAAAAATTATGAGCTTGTCTTGATGAGAAATAATTGTGCACATCTGAGCGTTGTTTTTCTAAGCACCTTCAATGCCATTGTAGTTAGAGAGCAGCATAACCTCTCTAATGAGTGAGGCTTAAGACCTCAGATTTATGTGGTCACAGATTAAAAGTGGATGCCAACAGTATTACTGCTCCATGTGTGTCTACAATTGCATCAACAACAGATTGCTGTCCCTGTAGGATGGGTGACTGGATGGCTCATGAAACAGCTCCTCATCACCCCACATTTCAGTCAGCCTGAAATGAACCATCTTGAATCTTTTTACCCTACTATGACATATTGAATACTGTGAAGTTTCAGGAGCTGCTTCCTAAAATGTTCAGCAAACCTTGATATGGGAAGAATATTAGAGAAGCAGGATGAATGGCTGTCCAGTTTTAATCTGCTGTCACATATGTATACAAACTTTAAGGAGTCACTGTGATGGTCTATACTCCTTTATAGTTTACTTTCCTGCCAGATGCAGACCTATGGCCTCTGTTAAGAAGCCACATTCTGTGTAGCACAGGACACTACATTTTGATAGGGATTTGGATAACTGTATGCCATATTTTCTATGATGGTTTTACTTTCTTGTTTATTTTGAAACTAATGAAATAGTGAGAAGTGGTTTGTCCTAGAATGAAAATAATTCAGCTCTTCAGTCTGTAATGGAGTAAGGGCAGATTGCTTTTGCTCAGCATCATTTAGAAGGTGCCTCTCAAATACTGAGATCCTTTGATAATGACAGTCATGAAGTCACCTGTCTTCAGTAACACAGTCAAGATGCTCCTCTAAACATTGTCATATAACAGTAACCCTCTTCTTGTCTGATTTTAATTTAAAGTTAAATTAATGGTCCTGAAAAGTGACAGGTAAAGCCTTAAAAAGTGAGAACCTTATACAGAAAACAGACAACAGCAGGGAAAACTTCCAATGTTTTCCAGTTTGAGTTGGCTTTATATTTGAAGAATGTGGGCTTAGTCTGGATTCCATGCCTACTTTGTTTTTGGCTTCTTTTCCCTGCCAGCAGGGATATCAATTGTGATAGCAGGCTAAGTAATAATTATTGGGATTTTTGAGAGCTATTAAACAGTTAGTGCCTGCCAAAAGTTACCACACACTGGTATCTTAGATACCAGAGCTATTTGACTGTACTTAGCATAGTATATCTCTCTGGGATTTTATGATGTGGTAACAGTTGGCAATCTGTGACTTACTAATAGTGACAACTGGATGTATGAAACCATCAGTTCATTTAGCATCAGCATGCCTATTACACATTATTCCAGCAACATGAAATGAAGACAGCTGTGCGTGGGTAAACAATTTTTAAAAACAATTAAAAATGTGGAAGGTGACTTCTAAGAAAAAAAAATGTAACTGGCACTAAAATACAGACACAGGGTAATATTTTGTGAGGCTTAAAAACTACTGTCTTCAAGAGTTTTTGAGAATATATGTCAGTTAAAGTCCTCATTATCAGCATGGTCGGATGAATATTTTTTGATTAGTATTTCATTGTCCAAGAAATTAAATTTTGGTTAGCCTGAAACTCATCAAAAATCTCAGTGAAATTCTGCAAATAGTTTTGTCTGGAAAAAAAATGATGTAGTTTTAGAGATACTCAAGTAGGTAGGACATTTTGAAAATGACAATTAGAAAAAGCTTTATAATAAAGATGAAATAGATTTACACCAAGATTTTGGTACTATTAATAAAACAGACCTGTTGTGGTAGTCACAGTGTATATCTCAAGTACGGAAGGAATTCAGCTTTAGGAATAGAATAGAATAGAATAGAATAGAATAGAATAGAATAGAATAGAATAGAAATTTCAGCTGGAATGGGCTTACAATGGACATCTAGTCCAACTACCTGACCATTCAGAGTTGACCA